>NW_019213987.1:0-31129 GCF_002532875.2 Varroa jacobsoni | reverse complement strand
CGTATGTTTTGGTGTTGCTATCCGTGAAGGTCTCGGTAGGAACGGACTTAGTTACAATCGCTGAAATGAACTGAAATTGGCCTAGGCGACAAGACCGTATCGCACAGTCTCGTTGGGTATCACCAATGACATGTGAAAATTCTACCATGAGCTTGCGTCACTACGAGCAAATAAACGTTGTAAATATAAGTGCGCTAAACATCGATATGTCAATGGGCGGGGCTTTACGCTAAAAGTAACTGACACTATCAGCGAAAGTAATATTAAGATCTCAAAAACTGTAATTGCTACCAATATGGAAATTCATGCGGTGGCCGACAAGTAAGCTCGTGGGTTTTTTGCGGCATAGCGGTGAAATGATACATTTTCTTTTGTATACGTGTATAGCACTCATGCACATACACACAAACGGGCCTTAAAGCCAGGCAGGAGACTGACTCCAGTCTAGCCTACATTATTTACGCTCATGTGACGTCGCGTTGAAGAATGGTGGGGCGTTTATATAATTCGAATGAGAAAACCGAGAGTTTGACAGGGAGTTATAGCGAATAAAACGTCAACTTACAATAGCTAACGCACACACTGCTAAGGTTAAGCAAACCCCTCAATCTGTTCCAGTTTATTGAAATATTATAAACCGGGCAGGATTCCAGTCACGCATATACCTGAAGGAGACGGTCACTGTTGCGAGAGATGTTGAAAACTACAGCCATTCCCTACAAACGATGCGCATATCGCTGATAATATCATGCAGTCAATGTTTTAGCGCGTGAACAATTCATAGCAATGTTATTTTTACATAAGCTAATTACTTTTTGTTAGCCAGGGTTCGTAAATCTCTGTTATAGAAAGTGTGTAGAAGGATAAGGTCTTCAGTGTTCTGCCGAAAGGAAGCGTCATTTGATGTATTTAGGTTCGTGTTATGAGGTTACTGTATCAGTTGAACCTGTAGTAAAAGTAACATTTGGAATATTAACGTAACTATAGCTGTTACTGAAGCAGGCTCCATGTTCAGTGAAGAACATGTGGGCTACCGTACATAGGTCGTTGGAGCTGTACGGATGAATACTGATAGCGGTTTCTAACGACGTATTTTTTCCAACGAAGTTTGATCTTGGTCAGGCGATCCCATTAATGGTTTAAGAGCTCATACTCAATCTTAATATAATAGCGAAAGCCGAAAAGTTTGGCTTGTTGCGTAACGTTTGAGAGCGGGTGAGACGTTTCTCCCGTCTATGCTGAAATAGTTTGTGAAACGACCCGTTTGTGAAGCATAAACAGTCATTTATTTTATACAAGAGAAATCGAAATTGCCCCTAGAGCAACGGTCAGGAAAAGTTTCATCAGCTATGCAATTAATTTTCTACGCGTCAAGGTCTAAATTAAACTGACGTTGTTCTTGATAACGGAATAACCCAGTTAAAGTTGGTGGGGGGTTAGTTAGAATCAAGGACATATGCATGGCTTGAACATTAGGTTATCTTTAATAATTACTTGTGCATGTAGTGGGTCATAGATTATTATCTAACCGGAAAACAATATGCAGGGGGCGCCGCTGTAATGGTTATCAATAATCAAATGCTGCCTTTTTTCTTTCTTTCACTATACGCGATAGCGGATAAATATGGACAGACGATACGTTCATGGCTCACTAGCCTAGGCTAAACTTGGTTGTATTTTACTTTTTTTTTTACCGTCCATTTACGCATCTCTGCGTTCGACTCCCGCACAGCACACTCCATTGCAGATGTCGACCCCTGTTTGTTGTCCTGTACAAGTCAGCACTAAAGTTGACGGCCAGCCACGTTTCCACGACTGGCATTATCAATTCTCGCACCGTTATTCGACAATCTAACGGCGTCTCAATATTGAATGAACGGGTTAATGAACCGAAAATTCGGTTGTAGATATACTCTCTATCGTATGTATGCTGTCTTGCTATAAGTCGGCCAGAGAAAGAAGCCGGTCGTAGGAAACTGTGGAAATGGAATAGGCCTCAGAGGCTGTGAGGTCTACTATTGTTCTACAGTTGGCTTCCTCTCCTTCCACTTTGAATCTCGAGCCTATCGACAACACGAATTAGGTCGGCGGTAGACTTTGCTTAATATCCGTCCCAGGTCCCCAAACTGAGGAGAAATACGCAGGAGTAAGGGGTTGTGTTGTGGATATATAGCTGGTCAGCTTTTAATTTGCTACTAAAGCCAAATGTATTAAAACAAACTTGTGTGTTCTTTCTCGGCCGGATATAGTAGCGTAGATAGAAGGGTCACAATTAACTTAATAGAACGCGCAATCACTGACCCTCGGATGACAAATAGAAATGTTGGGTTTGGGCAGGGTAGAAATAATAAAGCGAATTGCTTCAAAATGTAGGTCTTTCATGACTAACACAATTTGACAGGTGCCGATAGTTAGTTATTGTATTCTATGCTAATTATTATAATAGATAATAGGACGTAAGGATGAACATCACTTCGTATATAGGCTAATTAAAGGGTGCACAAAGTACATTTACTGGAACACATCCGTCTTGATGTATATTCAGATGTGATTTTTTCCGTTAGATCCTCCCGTTACAAGAGCTATGTGTCTTTTGCATGGTTTTCCTTCAGAAGATTCTTTCTCTTTTTTTGTTTTCTATGTCTATTGCAGATCTGGGTTTTTGCCACTTTACCGGTTGTTCGCTTCTATCAGTAATCTTGTACCTTCCGATTTTCTTTCCTCTCGCCGAGCTTGCTGAGCCAAAGTTTTGACAAAAAGACTCACAAGACCATGCATAGCTTCGCGGGGCGACTTTGCCTCTACAAAGCCGGTGAAGATGACGACGACGACGACGGCTAGATCTCCTTCTCGTTCGGTACTTAGCTAAGCGTTAGAAAGACCACGAACCAAATGTTGCATTACCCCATTGCATAGGCACAATATAGAGCGTCAATTCAATCTGAAATTAACGCAACGAAACAAATGTCTGTATTATGTTAATATAAATTTGGATCCGTTCTTTTACGTGTCAAACAAACATAACAGCACGAGTTTTTCGTATCCGTAATCCGCTAATAGGCAACGGCCCGCTTTAAGAATCGACCAAACGACGCGCGACCTGTTGTAAAGGGTCTATCAAGAGAGCTGCACGAAGCTTCGAGCAGACGAGTGTACTGTGTTAGCTGCTGAGTACCAACTATAAAAGGGTTGTGTACGAATCCGGCAGGGCCCAGAAGTTTCGCCCGGTCGCTTTACGAATCACGATGCCGTTCGTCGTATGCACCCGATTAAGGGGCATTTTAAGTTGATTGCAGTTGCTGCCTATGAAAACAGCAAGACCAGAGTATGTAAAAAGCGAATTCAACATTGAAATGCTGTAAACATAATAAACAATTTCGCGGATGAAAGGTCACACCGTAGCCTTCTTCCGTTACTGTTGTATTATGCTCTATGAGCAGGAGCGGAAGTTTGAGATGATTACTTTTTAGTAACCTTCGAATGCGTGGAGTAAGTACACTTCATCTAAGAGACTTTGCTTTGTAAATATACGTGGTGTTTAGCGCTCCAGTTACTACACGTCACAATTTGCCACGTCATTGTCAGACATCAACCTTTGTAAAGCTTCGTTTAAGCCTACTTCTTCATTTACTTATTATTCGTACTCGCTAAATGTTTTTCTCCACTCAATATATGGAACTTGGACCCATATCAGCATTCGAATATTTCTTGAATTTGCGTTGCAAAAAAAGATTATTTCTATTGATTACCGATAGCAGAATAGCGAAGAAGGCACCTTTTACGAGAAATAGCACTAACGTTAAGGTGTAAGCACTTCTGACATATACAGATATAGACTGTGACACACTGAGGTATCTTTGTTACTACAGGGCCTCTGTTGGAAACGCAACTAATGGTAGCATCTTGGATGCCACAAAACTTTCACATATAATAAGTAAACTATAGTTGGCATAAATATGACTACGACCATTAAGTCGGTAACTTAACAGCTAGATTGAAAAATAGAGGCGGAACAATTCGCTGTATTTCTGAGCCATGAGCTATAGCGTTGCGGTCCATCTCACTGGCGCAAATGAACTAGCTACGCCAATTCACAGTGGACAGAGAAATAAATGGACAATCATAGAATTCAGATACTGCGAAAATCCACAAAAAGCCTCACTGTTGTATTATGCTCGTCTGTAGTATCACGGATTAGAGTGACACCTGCTCATTACATTAACGGGATCCTGGGATCGCCTGGAGAGATGTGGTTCGGGAAACAACAACCATCTAAACTATCTGCCATGTATTTATAAATATATAAAATAGTTCTCGCGATGAAAACAAACAGGTATATAGTGAGCAGATCCGTAGAACTTATCTAGTTACATACATTTAATCATGAACTGTTCACGAGTATTCTAGTTAATCAATCGATACAAATCGCTGTTCAATCTGGAGTACGTACGTCTTTATGTTTTATCTATATTCTTTTTTACTTTTATCTAAATTCAAATGATGTCTTTCGTTCTTGTCTAATTGTTTGATTCTCTTTGACACACACAATTACTTCATTTTTGTACAACTTTATACATTCGCTGGAGTAAAACGTGTTCACCTGACGGGCCCGACGCGTCTGAAGAAACACAGGTCTTGATAAATCATCTTAGGCAAAATCAAATGGCTGTTCGGGATACCGATTCAATATGGTTCGATTTGAAAATCAGAATTTTCATCTAGCAACACCCTTTTGAGTATTATTAACCTAGCAAGTTGTTGATGTGCCAGTAATTTTCCAGCATCCTCTTCCACAAACAAACGCATGCGCATCCGACATATACGCTACCCTGTTGTCCTTAACGAGGATAGCCAACAGCAAGTCAGAAGAAAGACTGTGCCGACGAATGTTATGCCGGCCACTGCTGTCCATGTTCACGTGACTGAGACCGGAATCATATGGATAACGATATCGCCGATTCCGCATTTTATGTTTACGCATATATATGAAGAATAAAAGGCTTAGCTCGCAGATCGGCTGGCATCGGCAACCATTGTCGAATCAGATAATGGAACCTTATCTAACGAAGCTAAGGTTCAAGTGAAAGTTTAGGGGTGAAACGTAGAGCAACCTGGCCACAAACAGTTCAGAGGGTTAGAAACGGATCAGGGCAGCAAACCGTAGCCGGCGTCGAAAGCTACACACCAACTCCAAGCTCTAATTTCAACGCAGCTTTTTTTTATCGAAAACGGTGGCACAACAGAATGGCAGCAACATGCTTGAAATGAGTTTAACTGTAGCCTGGCTATCAAACGGAGAAAGCGAGAGTAGCGGCTACGATAGTGGCCGCAACTTACAGCCACCTTAATTCTTTAACGTTTTGTTCGTAAATATCGTATTGTCTATTAACGGTTTCTGTTATTAGATTATCGGAATGGTGGGGCAAACCGGAGCCAGAACGTTGCCGGAATCGAAGATGAAATCGGTATCGGGCCCTTGGAAGATGACTGTCTTAGCTAGCATACCAGACCGTAAAACAATTATCGTTTGTCAATGAGCGGATGAGGGGCTAACCTGTCGACCATGGCTAGCATCGAATCTCTCCCAATAAGGTCCTCTTTCTCCACCGTGCTATTTAGCGTAGCATTGGAGCCCTCTGACTTCAGTCAACACTGATCGGCCCTGAAGGGTTCACCAATAAATGCCTCAAAAAGGATCAACGCTTATACAGGGGGAGATAAAAATTTCTACACAATTCTACACAATAATTAAAATTGTATTGTAGTTTTTGTTGAAAAAAATATTTCGTATCCGCTTGCTCGTTGGACTCTTGCTATCATCTCTGGCTCTGTTGTGAGTCAGTCTACTTTGGGAAGAGCAGGGATTTCTTTGAGAGAGCCATCAATGAAAATTTGTCCTATCAGTTACAGGTGCTCGTTATTTAATTTGATTAGGATTTAATAACATATCACGCAGTTGCAGACTAGCACCGTAAAGTGCCTAACAAAAAAATATACGCTATAAAAATTGGCAATGTCTAAAAGAAATAGAACAGCTGATAAGCTAATGTATTGACATAATTAAATAGTTAAATATCGTTATTTTGTATCACGTGTCACTCTTGAGTAGCTAAACTTTACTTCGTCAGCTGTGCATGTAGGAGTCTAAAAGGTCGTTACAAGCAATAGTCCCCGGTTGTAACTACCCTGTTCTTCGTCGATTCTAAATTACTCTAAGGCGAAGCTTAAAAAAAAAAAAAAAAAAAAAAGGCGGCAGGTCAGACTTCTTCAAAATTAATTTTGACGTACATACTCCCAGTTATGCACCTGTTAAAAGTCTTCCCTTAGCGCGTCCGCCCCATTTTTAAAAATACGTAACCAATTTTTTGGTCTTTTCATTTGCATCTGGGCTTTCAGCACGCAAATTGTAGTGAGCCGTGGAAAATAAAAAAAAAGTCAGGTTGTTTAAGAATGTGAGCTCCATTTCAGTACTGCTGGTGCGTAGACTGCTCGCGGTAAAAACCTCGTATTCGGTGAAGGTTCTATTAGTAGAGATACGGTGAGTTATTGGTTTGGAAAAAAAAACCGGAAAGATAGCTTTGGATCCGGAAAAGGTCCTTGCGGAAGACTTCTTGTGAGGGAAATAGGCCACTTTTGCGTACGTCGGTCAAATTGAAAAAGAAAGGAAAAAAGATTCAGTGATTACGAAAGGTACAGACGGTTGCTTCTTTTTACTTTCGCGTTGCAATAGCGACCCGTTCTTGCCCGAATTTTGACTTGTAGTGAAAAATGGGTTGCCTATAATAATTGCAAACAATCACATTGTTGAGTAGGTGCAACCGAACTAGCGGGACATTACCTTAAAGCAAATATAGGGCTACAACAATGGATGGTGCCTGCTTGGTGGTCCAATATAGGTGTTGTCCATTAGGGCATCATGAGTTTTGGTTCATTGACTACGATGAAAACGCACTGATAACGACTAGAGGCTATAATAAAAGAAAAAATAAAAAAACTTCATATTTTGTAGCCAAGAATAAAAAAACAAAGGCAAACAATTTCTACTGCACGACAAGACCCTACCCCACACTGCAAGAATCGTAGTAGCTAAAATGCAGAAGTTACAACAAGAGGCTCCCTGTCGTTCACCGTACTCGCCAGACATTGCTCATACAGACTATTCCTTCCCTTCAAATATTCACCATGTTTTAATAGGAAGATTTCAATATAATATCGAAATTGTTTTCCGAGACTTCCCGTACGACATACTTCGACAGTAGTGAAATACACGAACTATCATCCAGATCATGAAATGTAATTGATAATAATGGTGGCGCATACATCGATTGATCACAGAAGGACTGGGCCTGTGAAAAAAAACTCGAAAAAATTAGAATTCACTATGTCACGTTTCATAATAAATGGTCTAGTATTATACGCTCAGCTCGGACTGTACAACGAATAATTGGGTTATAAACTGAATTCTTTGCTTGCACGTCGTGCACGCCTATATTCTAATCCTAATCCTGTTCTAGACTGCTTTCTCCATTTACTGCAAGTATCCACAGTCGCTTTTCTCGTTCCTCCCTCGAAACACTATCGTTCCCCTAACCCTGACAAACTGTATAGTAATATATGTTTTTTTGTCAATCCTTTGCATAGTGTCTGCGAAGAATTTATATAGAAGTTGGATGTCGTAGCGCGCAGACAAGTAAGTGAGCAATATGAGTATCTCGAATTTGACTTGGCCCTAGTCTACCCAGTACCCCCAATGTTCGCTCGTTCACAGTCAACCAACGATTATTTTCGCTGCTGGATACTCCGCCAGAGGTGCGCGAGAAGGAAATTTCATCTCTGACGTTGAACAGCCAAACGGACCAGCGGGCAGAGGTAGGCAACCGTCGGCGAAGGCAAACTCAGCACAATGTCAAGCGTGCGTTATTCTATTTTCTCGGCTAGCCGCTGTCTGTTGCATTTCAGCTTTCCTTGTTTTCCCTTTTCATCGCGGCCATAATCATCATCGCTATCACTGTCATCTAAGTTGTTGTGTGGCGTCGGCGAAATGTTCCGATTTACCTTTTCCATTGTTAACTTCGGCCTGCTTCTTCCGCCGTTGTTTCGGCCTGATGCATTCGGTCAGCATAGAGTGTCGCTGTGTATAGCCCGTTATGTGCCAGCATTTCAGTCTCATCCTGTCGTTGTCCGAGTCCTTCTAGCTACTTCTTTTTCATTCCTCTCAGATGCCACGGTTCCACTCCATATGTAGATGTCTTCGTTGACCAACGTTGTTGTTGTTGTTAGCCAGCAATGCCACTTTCCAGGCGGAAGGTCTCCGTACATACAGCCTGTGCCATGTAAGCTCTATCTTTCAACTATAGCGACTATAGTTGCGGCCGCACGTACGCTATCATGGTCTTTACGACAGCTACTACGCTGTCATCATCAGTACCACAACTGACATTCAAGACGAAGAATTATTGGCACACAGATCACTATCCAGATGAAGAACAGCAAAGTAAAAGGTTCGTAGTTGCTGTGGGCGGGAACGACGAAATCCTCATCATAACCTACCCTAACGCCATCGTTGGTCGTGACGTGTGACAGCACGATGGCTGGTTGTCGTAGTGTCCTATAACTTGGCGTAGGAGTATGATCCTCTACGATGATTGAGCTGGTAGCCGAGTACGTGTACAGCCGCGAACCTACTTTTCACATTGGAAAGTGATTCCCGCAGTACCACTTTTCTTTTTGCTCGCTTCCTCTGGCTGCATTGGCATTCCCGTTTCTGGTATTAACCTGGCTGGTTCAAATAACGTACTTTGCTCTGGTCCTAAGTGCGATCTACTATGGATATTTATGTCGTACCTACGTTGACTGCATCGCCCGTGTTTGCAACGTATATCGCTCTGCCAAATTCTACTTATATGCCTCTCCGTAAACCCCGGAGCAGACTCCAAATAAAATCGTCGCTTTCAACTTTCAGATTTTCACCCCCGCCGTTTTTCTACGCGGTGACAAATGCTCACGTCTGCGCTGGCTTGATAGCTGCTGGCAGGCACATAAGCCTCTGTTCGTCCCTCGACCTATCTCGTCACTTTGTCACTTACCAATGCGACATGTGGCTACTTATCCAATGCATGTAGTCACATTTGGCTTGCGTCGGTGCAACGTCCCGTCGGCTTATCCGCGTGTCTTAGGCTATTAGTACTGTCGTTCGCTGACGGCCAGAGGAGAAAAGTAAAGGAAAGTAAGCCATTTTACCGGGAACTTTGCAGACCCCAGTGAACCTATGCGGGTACTTGCGTAAAGAGCTCTTGGCGAGAGGGACTGCCATAAATAAAATACGAACGACGCATAGATACAACAGATGCATTGGGACCATGTTTGCGAAAGCATGATCCGCAAGCCCAGCAGGCACAATAAAACTTCGCTGTATAGTAAATACAGTTAAAGTAAAGAGGCCCGTGAAAAATTTAAACGGGGTCGGGGAAAAGGAAGTGTAGAGGAGAGGAATAGGTTTTTTTGTTTATTCAAAAATTACAGGGTTTTCAACTTAGCCGCTCACTGCATCGCGCGATAAATCGTAACACGTACTAGCTTTTATAATGTGTTCATAACATTCATAGATCTATTCAGCAGTCGGTCGGTACTAAGAAGAAAAGCTTGGAAGAGAAAAAGCCAACTGGTGGACGACATTTATAACAAACGCTATGAGTTGTAAAGACTGTCCGCTCAATCGAAACCGTTGAGTCAAATGAAATCATTGAGAGGAGAAACGACAAAATGGGCAATCTGGAATGCAGTGTTAACGGTATTCTACAAGGTCTGGCGTCATCATTTATGCTGTCATTAGGTGTACAAATACACCACAGAGAGTGGAATATCGTATTCTTGCTACAACAGAGCATTATGAAATCAAGCCAGCTAAACATGCCGATTCCGTTGCCCGGCTCGTACTGGAATACGAGAGCTGTCCTGTGTTGCGTTAAACGGAAAGAAAAGGGCCTGAATACTATATTCGGTTACATTGGCTACAACGAAGCACCTCGGCGTAACAACAGCACGATGCGAGCACCATTGGCATTGCCGAACTAGGGCACTTTTAGTGTACGGCAAATAAACGACTAGCCAACCGAGAGAATATATTGTACGCACATACGAACCCCGCCTTCCGTTCCGTACAGAAGATCTTACTCACGATACAACGTAAGTAAAATCCAGCACATCGTACAATTGGCATAATTATACAGATTGATTCAAAGGTTGCCATGCGGTTTATGCGAACAGCCAAAATGATAGTTGCCGTTTCTAGGGAGCATGTTTGTAGTGAAGTTTTCAACTTGCAGTTTGTAGACAATGGATACGGTAGAAAGGCGACGTGACCTGAAAATGGATCAGAAAGCGTCTAGGCGAGTACCATCTATCTGTTCGTAGTTTTGCTTTTCGTCAAATTCATACACAATTACCTAGTGAGGGTGTTGAACGTCTAACACATTATTGTGTGTCGTTATAGAAGTTTTACCTCAATGCAAGGGTAGGTATATCTGCCTATATTCTAATCACACACTTTTAGGTTACACTGGTATCTATTAAATTACTCGAAAGGACTCAGCATAAGATTCAACGGCATGTATTTTCTAAAATTGCATTTTACAGCACAGAGTTCTGATCCGCTTAGACTCAGCGGAACGCTTTACATTCGAAGGGACGTCTCGCAGGAACTTCAAACTTGCATAGATTATGTAAGCGGCACACCCAGGATATTATCGTTGGCGCAAATCGCTATAACTGGTACCGTTTATCCACTTAATACGTACATCATTTTTCTGCATGACTTACTGCACGTATTATTTTAATATATGTCAACATCCCTAAACGATGTTAACAGGTAAGGATCTTTCCCCTAAAGGGAAAGAGTGTTAACAGGTACACTAATGAGAACTATAACGTCTTATACACCTAAAATATATATCACAGGCCGATGAGTATTGTTTTTCGTAGTTATTTAATGCTTCGCCATCTTTCGATGTTGTTAGGCAACGACAGAGTTGCAAGGTTGACACGACTGGATCTATCCACTCGTAAAGGCCATGATGCTATTGATGAGATCTTAGATGCACTGACCCAGCGTTAATTCTCTTCGAAACCAACGCCGTCCTGTGCTCCTTTCGCCGTAAAGCATAGAGCCAATATATTCTTATTCTGGCCATGTTCCGTAGCGCATAGTGAACTGGTAAGCGTACGGGAAGCTCTGCTGTTCCGAAACCTCGACCGACTCATGCTAGTCGTTAGCTTACTAGTCAAGAAAAGATCTTACGTTATTTCTCGAAGACAGCATCGAATACGCGATGTGTTCCCGTCAACTATTGCTCTTTACTGTTGCCCTCCAAATATTGCGCTTGTTGACCGCCGTTAGTTGCTGGAAGCATCCGAAGGTTTTAGCTACAGAAGAGAAAAGGCCATCCGTTAAACATGCTATTACCAAAAACGTTGCACGTTAAAAGTATCTAGACAGATAATAGAACTGGCCCTGGAACTGGGTCGGGAAAAAACTGTGTGGACTGATAGTAGGTTTTTTTTTTACTTTGACTGTTAGCTTGCGCATGAAAAAAATAGTCTGTGGGTCGTTAATTGCGACCCGTTGTGGGTTAAAAAAGATTATCACCAGAGATTGATAATGAGTCGTTGTGAAATACTCTACAGAGGTATAATTTGCGTGAAGGTCACATACATAGTAAAGGAACGAACATAAGTCGATTGTCCTACAGCTAACCTGTATAATTATTGTGGGTGGTCATGTAGGCTTGGTCTGTGTAGCAGCACGGCTTAAGGTGTAAATAGGTCAACTGATTGGATACTGCCACTAAGCGTTGACGCCAAAGACAAAATGGCTGTCTCGCTTGAAATGCTCGGCATTTGAACCTGAAAATAGTCTTTTCAGTACAAATGAGACCTTTACTGATAGAGTAATAACGGTTGGCATTAAGAACAATTAGTTAATGTATCCGGAAACTGCACAAACCTATATAGAATATTTTCTGTCCATCGTTGTTTTCGAAGATTCCACCCTGAGCGTTGGAGAGCTTGTTTCAATATATTAACCTTAATGATCCGCCCAAGCGAGGTTCGCTCGTTTAAACGCACGAGCTTGCTGCTATGCCGCGCACATGAAAGAAGAATCCAAAATAAATCATCAAAATCATTGAAGACTGCAAACTGCTAACAATGTATTATAGCGATAAGCGTGTGCGAACATGGGTGCTTTTTTGTGGCACCGCCTCTTGCGGCAATAACTGCCCTTAGGGCGTACCTGTGATGTAGTTTTGCGCTGTACTTAGACCGTATCGCCACACATTAATGATCCTTTTACGGATATCTGGAATACTTACTATTTTCTGTTTTCTCCGGACGCGTGACTACGCGGTTTTCTAGACATGATCTATGATATTGAGATCAGCTGGACTAGCAGACCACAGCAACACCTCAACATTATTGGCAGCCAGTAGGCTAATAATAATTTAAGCTTTTTGACAAAGTGCCCCATCGTGCTTGGAGGCGTAGTCACGGACAGGGAACTATTCCCACTGTGCTCCCCTCAGCATACTGCTCCTTGCTCTAATACTCCCTGTGCAAAATGTATCCTCCCAATGTTTTACCAGAAGTTATACATTACAACTTCTGATGGACTTTCGGCACGATACAGTTTTCGGAAAATCGTTTGCCAACACCTCTAAAAGCATGATGGGCATTTTTCTGGGAATTTCAAAATGAGATTTGCCAGTTTCTCGCTTGGTTTACTTAATGAAGATGGGCTCGTGTTATTCGAGTATTCAACAGAGATTTCATGAGATCTATTCCCCTGAACAGTCTTCCTGAGTCCGCGGCAAAACGTAACTTTCAGCACGGTCTTTTATTCTGTTTTGGAGGATGTTATACGGGGCCAGCTTATCTTTTTGGGGCTCGTAAATAATCACATATACCTCCCACTTCACAAAACATTTTTTTTATCCGTTGCAAAACAGGGAAGATTTAACCGCAGCCCAATAGCAACGTTGACGGCGGTTGTATTCTGAAAAAAAAATGAAACACTTTAACAGCATTATGTAAATTTTTTGACGAGGCAAGTTGCTAATCAGTGGCATGCATCTGCACACTTTACGTAAAAATTGCCAAAAATCACCAGAAAATACTCAGATCACTTAAGCTCACTGATGTCAGATAGAACACACTGGCTGTTCATAATCAATCACAATTACAGCGGGTTATCATGTCTACAATCGCTGAGATACGCTCAGTTTTACATGTTACATCGTTTGCCACCAGCTTAAACATACTTGCCAGTGTCTTTGGCGACGTATGTAGATGCTCATGTAAAATAGAACCGTAACGTTTTCATAAGCCAAAAATCATCTGAAAATATTTCGAAAAGATAAAATTAACTGATTGAGTATATTTCAGTTTGTTTAATTGATGACTCTATATATATATATATATATATATATATATATATATATATATATAAAATAGGCGGAAAATAGACGGACCACTTATAAAATTAATATATATATATATTAATTTTATAAGTGGTCCGTCTATTTTCGGACATCCGTTCATGACTTGTTTCAAAGATCATACCTAAAAAAAAAACATACTTCTACAGGGTTTTTGGCGCGTGCCTAATGATTTAGTTTTGATGGTAACCGATGTCTGCCTTAACTACAGCTTTAGTTCGGGATACAAACAGCTTACTAGTTATTTAACAAAAAATACTATCTCTTAACTCCGAATAATTTTTTAATAGTAATCATAGATGCATACACTGGATCGAGTATTTCTCAAGGACGATTCGTGCAAAAAAATATAGCATAATAAAATTTTAGACGGATAGCAGACTACAAGTCCTTATAGTACAAAGCTTTAAAGTGACCACGGAACCCGAAACGTACAACGGAAGCGAAAAACTCAAGGAAGACAAATTGCAGGAACTTATTTAGAAGGCTCAATTGGCGATACACCTTCCCCTCTTCGAAGCAGCCACTGGTTTCCGCATTAAACATTTGAGATCATTTAAAATTCTATTTTGTGACATTTTGGTAAGTTTTTGAGCCCTGTCAATCTAACCGCTAGTGAAAATTTTCAGCCTTACTTCATGAAAGTCTTTCTCGGATTTTCAGTAGTTGCATACAAATTGGCAGTAGGCAGGACCGTCGTTTTCGGATAAAAAAAAAATCGAATTTTTTTAATAGTGTGGGCTACAGCGCCCTCGCTTCCATCAGTACAACATGAACGTGCATATGGAAACGCTCCGAAAGGCACCCTTTTCTATCACTGATTTACGTACGTAGTTCTAAGTAACCGTGTGGAAAAAGTTCGCACTCGCGTTGTGGTCGTGAACGTTCCACAAATCTATTAAAGATGAATAACTAATATACTAGCCACGCGCAAGTACGAAAATGATCAATTAGAGCTACCGGGTGTAATGGCATTTCTGTGTCATCGTCATTAACCACTGACATAGTAGAATAACAATTTCTGCTGGTCGGAAGAGGCCATCCACTTCCGCTTGGCCTGTTTTCATCACTCAGTCTTTCACTTTAACCTCCCTTGGAATTAGTTTTAACATTAACCTCTGTCCTGCGAGATCAGAGTCAGTCACGTTTGTACTCGTTCGGGTTAGTTCAGGCCCCATAGCTTCGGTTCACTCTGTCACGTCCCGTTTGATTAGTGATTCCTCGTCAGTATGCAGAGAGGAAGTGACAAGCGAGCCTGGCTATAATAATAATTGAAGCGGCATGACGGCACACCTCATTACCAGGAATTGTTCGGCCTAAACGCATGTCACGGATGCAACAAAACAGGTACCAGAGATTGCGGCTGCTGCCGACTGATACGTGGCAGCAGGTGGCAGGATCGAAGAAAGGAGAGAGAGGGAGAGTGCAAAAATGTATTTTTCGCCCATAACAAAGTCCATTTGCTCACCATACACTCTACGTCTAGCGACAGGCCTTTATAATCATGATTGTTGTTGTCGATGTCGTTTTTTAACTAGATAACCAAATTTCGAACAAGGAGATGTTGGTAGAACTTCTTTGAAACTTTGCGGCAAGTCGAACAGAGGCGGATGGTAGCCCGGACGACAGCCAGTTGACGCGATTATCTTTGTTCGTTGTGTTGAAACTAGCGTTGAGTGGTTTCTATGTGCCACAGCAATGTAGTACTTCATTGCCAATTGAAGACAACATTGGGAAGGCAGCATACGATGACCCGCCTACATGCACATATGTTTCTCAATATCGAATTTATTCTTTAGAGAAAATAAAGCTTCTCTTATGTTGAAGAGATTCATTACTGTTTCCAAAAAAATGAAAAGGTAGCCTAGAAGCGACGTCATAGTTGACCTTTGCAAGGTTACATAAATTTGTCCTTCGTAAGTGGTTTATCTCCGGACGAAATTACTGATTTTATATCATTTGCTGCTGCGTCCTTCTTTTTAGTTTGGTACTACTGACATCCAACTAGAAAGCTTTGCTCTTTAGGACAAGCTAACTATGATCCTTGTATATTCGTGTTGGGAAGACTTATCAGCATTCTGAAGCAATGTTTAACTGCTCAAACAGTGGACGCAAAGCTCGAAACATTTTGATGTTTACGGACCGTTGAAGCGGTGATTGGAACCGCGTATGCTATCAGTTCTTCATGTGCCAAATATGTACATGTAAACAAATTTCAAATGAGCTATCCTATCGTTACCGTGCTACCGTCATCGTACTTGAGATTCACAGTTGTTAAACGCACTGTTGTTCCAGTCTTTATCACGAAACACTACCTTGGCATAGCACATATAGATGGTCTTACACACACAACAAAATTTATAACAGTCATTTAAAAACCAAAAGACAAGAAATATAGTAGGTAGTCCCACCCCAGTCCGACCCAGACATCTCAGCTAGTCGATTGTGCATGGGTATCTTGTGCGTGATTTCACAGATCTCATGCAGTTTAATTGTTAGCTTCCGGGTTCGGAGTTAATTCTATAAAATAGGAACTATGCGTTATGGGGTACGAGTGTTTAGAGAGGCATTAACACGTAATAGCAGGAAACCCTGAGCTACAATAAAGACCATTGATGATCGAAGTACTACTCCAAAATGAATCGTGTTCTGGAGAAGAAGGTCAACCCAGTTGAACTCACAATCGTTTGAAGGAAAACTTAACGGCTTAGAACAAAGGCTAAAAGACGAAAAAAAAATAAGCTGAAGTTTACAGCTACTACCGGTAGGCACACATCTGCGCAAGTTGGTCGACTTGGTAAAATTTCATGAATGCTTTGACGTAGATGCGTAAGCTTTGATTGGATGATGACACTGCGTCTGCCTGGTGAGTACTTCGGCTCTGCGAACCCAAGCCCAAATCAGCCTCATGAGTCCCAGTCTTTACGCCTGCATAGGTATTCGTTATTACGGCTTCTAGCTTTCCTTTTATGTTTTGGCTTAGAATCCTAGTAAATATTTACATGATTTTAATATTACTAAATCTATCTAAATCTAAAATATATTATAAATAAATTACTAAAATTAGTTGAATCAGTGCAACGACTATTTCAATAGAAAGCATGAGCCTTTTAATACAAAATGAGATAATAAGGTGGTTCCCAAAAACACATTGTATTTGACGGTAGTGATTTTTATCCAGAAATGGTTACATTAATTATGTTGCAACCTACCCACAAAAGTTTATTAGGCGAAATGCCGTTAGCCTTAGAACGACATCCCCCGTTAATATGAGGCTTGATATAAATCAAATAATACGCCCTAGATGCCTTCCTTCGAGATGGCCTATGTTTAGACGTATTCGGTGGCAGGGGAACTCAGGTAGTTTCAATTAACAGCACCGAGTTCAATAATGATGATAAATCTAAATGAAGATTTGATGCCGCGAAGAAACGAATCAAATTACGTATGGCAGTGATCACAATCGTAAACTGAAGTTGAACAAATTTTAGCAGGATGCTATATCTACCGCTAGTTTAGGTGACCTGTCGACACTTTGGAGTAAGTCGTGGAAGCGCGTTTAAAGTATAATCTACGAAAAGCTCTTGTTGTACATACAACTTAAATGATGAAATTGATGTACGTTTTCCATATCATTAACTACGACTCGATAAATTTAAGCACACTTGTCACAAAAGCTCAATAGGTTTGCTTGTACACATTGGTAATTTTCCCTTAATCATGACAGATTTCGATGGTTATTGTAAGGCTCGTGTTTTTTTTAGGAAATTCCCTTTTAACTGGCCTTTCTTAGCAAACGAATATATGTACCCGTACGCATACATACGTACATGTTATATTTTTACCGCATCTTGCATCTTTGTTCTGTTTTGGCTATCAAAAAATATGCACACCACATTACGGTAGCAACTCGCTTTTTTGCAACGCTCTTATACCCGGCAACGCAACGATCGCTCGCTAGCGTGGCGCCAAGGGCTTTACACTGCTGGCACCAGGAATGCTAAAAGTCCCAAAATATATCGAAGCAGCGCTGCGGTGCTGCAGCAGAGCACATACTGGCCGCAGCGCAAAGATACCCTGGAACCTAGCGGTTCAGAGCTTCTGAAGACCCATTACTAGGCGCATATTCACGTCCATCAAGGCCGGCTTATTCGGCATGAAGATAAAACAGAAAGACAGAACACGCGAGGGAGTGAAATGTGTAGTTTGGTAGCAGCCCGTTGGACACGCTTCCTTCTCTTTTTGATACGTGCTCGTGCTGTTATCGTTTATTGTGAACTGTTAGACTTGTGACGCGGGCAAGCATGAATAACTGCCGGCAAAAAGTCTTCTCAGATGTAAATGCAGCAGCAGTTGATTTCCATTGGAAGGGGAACGATATGCTGAAGGGAACCATAAAGCTGTCACATCTGTCGATCGCTCAGCCTACATATGCTTGACTTTTCTGTGCAACTCGGTCAAAAATTACAGTGAATCTTGGACAGCTGATCGCTGCTCGGACAGTTCGATAACTGGAACTTATAGTAGAGGTAACAATAATAATAATAACTCTTTATCTTTTAGATGACGCAGAATTTTTCTTATTCAGGTATTCATTTAGCACTAAAAAAAATCCCCACCAAAGACCTTATTGTTTTTAAATGCATTATCCACTTTCACGCATCTCTATATAGCTGTGTATTTGGAAATTTGTAAATACAAAGCGTTTGTTCGTAACTCCATGTGACCTTGCATAGCAAAGTAATCTAGACACATTCTAGAGACATTCTGGACACTTTGGTCAAGGCGTGGCAGCCTTACCTCAGGCCCCACTTATCTTCGTTCACATTTTTTTTAAGTATAGTCTTACTTCGCATACATCTTTATGCGTAGAATTATCCTACGCATTACATATATAATATACGTATGTAAAATAGCCTTTATGGAAAAATATGATTACAAATACTTTCCACATCCTAATCAATAGAACTTCACTACCTCTTTCTGAACCGTGTCCATTAATGTTTTCAGTGTTGCACGTTCCAACGCTCGCCAAAGTCTGCTTGAGCTTCGATTGTCGTCTCTCTTGATTTACGAGCTATTTTTGGTGGCCCACTTATCTTAGTTACTAATTCTTTCGAAACCGATAAGGTCATTTTGCATATCGCCTCGCGGTCACTGCATTTGGTGGCCTGATTCGCTTGTCTATTTCTTCGAGGTCTCGCATAAGCTGAAATCCACTGCAGAAGTGTAGGTCGCTTAATTAGAAGTAACTAAAACACTGTATCATGTTTACATTTGATCCTTAGGGGTGGGCAGGCCGAATGGGGTTTAAAGCCCCAATTGTGCGTCACATGCAACAATGGGAGACTCATCAGCTAATAGACAAGTTCCGCTTTGCAGCGTGTCGTGGACGATAATTAGCAAACTAATGCATAAGTATAGTCCGTTCGTGTTCAGCGCTTGTTCTTTCTAGTTTTTTTTGTTTCTTGATGATCCAGCACTTCAGCCTCGTCGTAGATTACCTTGCTTATCTTTAGAAGGAAGATAATCATTAGGTAATCCTCTGTCTCTTAGGTATAGAGTTCTTGTACGCTGCGTGTACGACGAGGATTGCGCGTACTGCCTCTCGGGTAGCTTCCGTAGCTTGACAATGAAAAATGTGAATCACAACAGGTGTTGATGAGATGGATATACCCACCCATAATTCGAGTGGATGTATGGCCATAGTATAATTGATTGTGATGACCGAACGGTCATAGAACTGTCAAGAAAACAGATGATAAATAGGCGCTAGCTAACACGTAGATAGGGTGTAAAAGTTCGTATTAGTTGTTAGCTGATCTATAGGTTACTGTTTTAGCAACAGCCTAAAATTCTCCTCGGATCATATAAAAAGGATTTCCTATATTCATTCAGACTGTGCAGTATTTCTGTATCGTACTAGGAGCAGCGACGCCTGGTTTCTTTCGACCTAAGGTTTGACTGTCCAAACTATATATATATATATATATATATATGTGTATGTATTCTAATTCCCGTTCTGTACGTCAGTAAAGGAAGTGAGCTATTCATACGACTGCCTCTAAGCTTGCACGCAATTAAAAGGTTAACACCTTTTGTATTCATTTTTATAACTTACTCTAACATTGTTATTTAGTATTTTAGCACTACAATTAACGAACGATCCTGAGACTGGAGAACTGAAATGGAATACACTGTAGAAAATAAACACTTTTATATTCTTTGCGTACCGTTTCAATGGACTTTTGATCGTCGTTTCTCTCCGTTCTTTGCATACTTTTTTTTTTGGATATTTTTTTTCAGCAGCCTCCGCAATCGCTTTTGCACGATTCCCCCTATTAATGCTCGAAGCGTATTTCATAATTATGTTTTTTCCTAAAAAACTGCAAACAAACGTTCCAGGTGGTCTTTGTCGCTTACATTTATCCTTTACACGCATCTCTTAGAGATGGGTATTCCACCTTTCGTATCCGACTATTTCTATATTCCACTATTTCCATCTTATTTAGTTCTAAGTGGACATACTTCGCAATGAACCCGAATTTCAGGTACTCGATATGTAGCTTTTCTACTGCATTGATCAGAGCAGCTAGGCAGGAGTCGAAAGTCTGCATTGCGGGCGATAAATTAACTTTAATTATTACTCGTTTTGCCGGCACCATCAGGCCTAGAAACTACACCTCTTGCGAAGGCTGCTACCATTGCTACATTGTGTCTTCTTACGTCGACAACCCGTTTGGTGCGTCATCCTATGTGTGCCTTATTAACACCTTATCTTGGCACATATTTGCAGATTGCATGGTCGGAAAATGGAACGGGATTCAGTAGCTGGTGGAAAATAAAATTACTCATCATTAGGCCGTCCAAGTAAGATTCTACGAAACCGTAAGCATACAAATGCGCAACTGTACCTGCGCCATAATTTATGATTGTAAGGTAAACCAAGTTAACTTTTTCCGAACTGCTTTACGCCCCTTATCGCCGCCTATCTATACTGACAGGTTTGGCTTCATATAACTTGCAGTTATCACTCTTTGTATAAGCAATCTCGATTGTTCTAATAGCTTTTAGCCGCATCTAATCAATAACAACAATTGACGCCTCTCCCCCTCTCCCCCACAACGCACAAATATTCTCTACAGCTCCTACGCTTAACTGTTTTTGTCTAGTACCCTTTCTTGTTGCGAGGAAAGCTTCATAACGAAGACCCATCCTGTACCTTTTATTTATCTAGACCATATAGCCTTTGAAATAATTTAATACCGAGTGCTAGAAGCTTGGTGGTGCCTCTGATTACTGGCAGGCTATTTTCTTCTAATGCCAGTCACAATTTTATTAGATAAGAACGTAGGCCTGTCGGTTATGCTTTAAGAAAGATATATTTTATTCTATGCAACAGGCTCACATCCGCAAGCAAATCGTAGAGTTGGGCAGCTGCCAACTGCTTTCCGAGGAAAGCCAGATCACACGCTGGATGTCTTCTTTGAATTTTTCTTTGAAAGCTGGAAGTTTGCTATTAGTAATTCCACAAAATTATAGAGTGGAGCAACACTTTTAACGTTTGGAAGCATTTGTCTAGTTTTTTCGGGATGTTTTTCGAGGGGTCTAGAATCGATGGCCGGCCTTATCCGCTTGGAATACTCGTATATGTGGTACATTATCCACCAGTTCGGAGTGGAGCACCACTGTGATTTCCATGACTTTAGAGTAGTGGTTTAGGATCACTTAAGGGCTTTTAGCTTGCTGAGCATTCGACCATATCCGATGAATTAGGCACGCCCAGTACCCTAGTCCCCTGCGGTTTGTGCATTTAACCTTCACGTCAGTACATTAAGTAATGAAGTGGCCCCGAACGATACAGGCGTTAACAGATCTTGCCATTCTTCCTCTCAGTGACGGGCTTTATGACGGTATCACAGAGAAATGGTGGATCGCATTATTAGGAATCTCAGAAGCGGTGAAAACAGTTCCCGCCATATTTCAACTCAATACCTTTTTTATTTTGAAAATCTAAGATTTGTATTCGGTGTGCTTTCTTTTGCGATTGCACCGTTGGTCGTCACCGAATATTACACTCAACAAACAGCAACAACCCTCCTGACCGCTTAATGCACTAACATCCTTATCTATAATACATTGTGGATATACCTATGAGCTTCTACCCCAAGGAGAACAGCTGCTTCAAGCAGTTTGATATCACTGATATGTAATGTTTCACATCTGTTACTGGCTTCACTTATTACTTACGCGCGCATGAGTGCTCCTGTTCACTTTTTTTATCGCAGTATAGGTGCACAAAGAAAGCAATCCTGAGAACTGTCGCTTAATTCGAGCTCACTAGCATCAAGCATTTTAAGCTTAACGTGGTACTCTCTTTGTCAGGTCACTGACAGTTTGCCCGTCATAAAATTTGCATGTGCTTCTATCGATCATTGTACCTGTTCGGTTTGCCTGCTTACCTTCAAGCGTCACTGCCTTGTAAAACTTTTAAACTGTTGTTGTGTTTGTTGCCAGTCGCTTATTCTAGCTATCAACGCCATGTCCATGCAGTCGTTTTCTGTATACATTATTGCACAGATCGATCCCACCGGCCTTCCATATTGCTTGACACCCTTTCAACTATATTAGAAGGTCCACCGAAAGGGCAACATCAGCTGTTCTCAGAGCATTAACACTTGCCGCAGACACTATCGTCTAGGTCCACCCTATCAGTTCCACCTTGGAAGAGAAAAAGATTCTCTATACAAATCTTCTATTAATGATCCTCCGCTCTTTTCGAACCCCAAAACCATTTTGTTCTGCCAAGTAAAATTTGAAGGGACAGATTGATAGCAGAAATTGATGGGTTAAAGTACCCTAGCAGTCTGAGAAACCTAGCGTCTACTTTCGCGCTAGGAAGACTTGGGAGCAATGACCGTCAAAAAAGTCAGCACACGATAGCGCAGAAAAGTGGCCTGGCTGATGAGGTTAGCTTTTCACCCGCAGAAGCTGCACTGGACCCTTTGCGAAGGTTGATCAACCAAGGGCATGTTCTGTCTTAGATGTTAACTTCAGTCCGAAACGTGTTCAGCTTCATTTGAAGCAGGTATAGACATACTATATACTAATATGAAAGGGCCACTTGTGTCACAGTAAAAAAATGTTAAGCCTCGAGGCGGTGCCGTGCTCGATATAGCAGAGCATACGCTTTCAATTACAATTCTTTGATGGCCAAGATTGATTTGACAGCTGACGTTCACGCGAAACAAAAAAAGATTGTCTTCAGCGGGGTAATTTTATAAGCAAAATGACCTACAAATGTAAGGTAAGGAAAATATCCTGTCTAGAAACAAGTGCGAATTAGCCGATAGATCGACGAGCTTTAGGCACAATTCTACTTGACAAAAATATGGCCAGCCAAAAACAATTTTCAGTTTTCAATAAAGTGTAAATTTAGCAATTATGCAGACAATTGGTATTTATGTTTCATATTCACATCCTCCTTACGTGGGTAGAGAGTACTTGTAGACATAATACATGAAGTTGTAACCATCAAATGGACTTCGCAGCTCTCGTTTGCTGACATGAAAATGTGCTCGAGTTTGGAATATGTCTTGGATGTAGTTGCCTCGTTAGTAGACATCTCGGTAGAAAAGAGGCTGTTACACCTCATAGGGGTTCGTAACTGACCGCGCAGAATGAATACACTTCCAGGATTAAAATGTTTAAAATTTCCCGCTTTGAATAACCTTTAATTAAGAAATTGCTGGTTTTATCACGTATGATTCTTCTTCCTCAAGACTCCCCTAATTCTTGACATCCAAGTACAACACTCACTGGGTACAGGCAAAAGTACATTGCGTTTCCTCTACATTAATTTTGCTTGAACTCTCACTAGAGCATTTAGAGCAAAGATCGAAACGTTTCTACGTTGTATCCAACAGCTCAGAACTTGCCGCGATAGCGAAATCATTTACCTAAATGCATTTATTCACTGACTTTAGATCGTACTCGACACTTGGAATTTGCTAAAAGGTACTATAAAATTATCTGGTAACCTGCTAAACTCAGAGCATCCTGCCGATCCAACAACCCCTTCCCAGGGTGGACGAGCCATCTCATTTGCTGCTCAAGGTCCCCGACGGCTGCTTATTGACCAGTGACAATCAGCCAAATGGAAATGTTTACTATGGAAAAGTTATTCGTACCTTCATTTTTGCACTAAAACAATAACTTCAGTGCGCAGAACGAAGCTGGTCGCTTGCATTAGAAGAAGACCGATTATGGAATATTCTAGATGAAAACGGACTTTCAACAATGCCTCCTTTATAGAACTAAACCAATGCCGTTCCGTACCTCGTATGGCTAAATGGTAATAGTTAATCGTGTTGTAGTATGTTCACGGTGGCGAGTGTTGCTGTTGTGCTGTGCTGTATATACTGTACACAGAGCCAGACAACCCCTGCTAGAGTCGATGATGTCCGCAGCTGGTGGAAGGTTGAATGCCATCTATGTACATGATCACTGTGCCAGTGAAGTTAAATGAACTGATATCTACCTCACCTACACAAAATTACTTAGGTAGTTTGAGATACGCTTCTCGATTTGGGAAGCAAATTCTAATCTGACTTACAGTATGTTCCTACTATTTATCAACTTATTTCTGTCTGTTTTTCATCACAGTTGTTGAAGTCGTTTGGAAGAAATTGCTGCGACTCTGACAACCGCGTCGGCAAACCTTTGTTTCTCGTATTTTACGTCTGGTATTTAAACAGTTAGGTATTTTTTTTAGAACTCTTTTTTTAATTTTTTTTTTTCAATTTAATGATCGAACTAATAATCGATGACGTCACGATATAAGGCTGCTTATTATCGCTTACTTGATTGAATAATCATAAATATATTACTAATTTTTGTTGTAATCGCTAGGAGCCAGCACTGTGACCAATGGTGCTATGTCTGTCGTGTATCATTTCGTCGTAACCGGGGGGGAGGCTTAGGGGTTCCTTTAGGTGCATTACTTTGGTTAAACAGTTATATTGCTCACTTGCAGCTGCCGCAGAACCAGCAGTGGCTGTGGCTTAACGGTACGATGCTGTTAAATATGAACCTCTTTCGCGTAACCCGTCATCTGCGTTGCCTCGATTCTGTCCAGCATTCTGAATATGTAGAGAGTCCCATAGGAACCTTGCTATGTGAGACTAGACAGGCAAAACGACGTACCGCAGTTGTAACAGCTTTCTTATTTCGATAGATATGGCAAGCTGATTCGCGGCCTACTGCCAGATCGTTCAACTGTCGATATAGAACGACGGTTCTCACGTAGCTTGAGAAAAGTTACTGTGGTATTACAAAGGACGTTTACAAATTGAGCAAAATTGGAAAAGCAATAAGAAATAAAAGGCAGAGAAAGCAAATCTAAAGGGTTGCACCATTTTTTTTCCATTAGGGGTAGGTTTTCTATGATTAACGGATTCTTTGTGGTCAAAATTTTTCACCGAAAATGCATATCTTTAAACGAATATTGCAGGCTAGAAATACGTTCTATTTACACAAAAGCTTTCCCAGCAGTACTTATCCTTTAAGTCCATTATCTGTTCTCATGCACGCAGTTCCCCTATAATATCGAGCTTTGCAGGAATTTTTGAGGCATCCATCTTTGTATCCACTGTCCCCTCTGTCGCTCACTCTGTTTTCAATAGCATTCTGTTCTAATAAGGCTGAAACGTTTGCTTGTTTTTCCTAGGACGTCACCTTTGCGCACTCTATTCTAGGCACCGCCACTCTGTATTTGAGTGAATACCTTTCGCTTGGTTCTGCACTGGATCTCATTTTTCGGGTTGTTTTGTCAGACATTGGATCTCTAGGCCGAATCGAATTTGTGCAAGCGATCGAGAGAGACGGCAAAAGATTGGGGTCGAACGGGATGATAAGAGAAAAGTGCAGCAGGGTGCGACTTGGGCAATGATCCTCATAACGCGGCAACGGCTATCGTCGTCGGTTCGAAATTCAGCGTCGTTTCTGTCTGCAAGTCATAGCTAGGCCTGCCATGTTTAGTGACTGGTGCTTTTGAGCCACTATAAACATGGCGGGTAACTACACCACTGTTAGGTAGACAGGTGTGCCGGCGGTTGAGGTGTACGACGCAAGTATGGCGCAGTACAACTGCTTTCCGTAATCGCTAGCTCTAACTGCTGGTAAAACTTTTGAGTAGCATTACCATCCTATCGGACCCTCTTGTCGTTCCTGACCGGTTTTTCTGCCCGAAGCAGCAAACCTCTACTTCGATCAAGCGGTGCCTGCTGCACTAAGATCGCTAACCGTGACAGAAGAATAAAGGTGAAATTTTTGTTTAGTCGGCAGCAGATACAAGCCGCTGAGTCTTGTCTAGGCAGGCAGATTTCTGTGGTCGGTAACGGTATTACCTCCGTCACTCAGGTTGAGCCCGAAAGCTTTCTGCAAGTGCATAACATACAATCTGCGTGCAGGCTATCTCCATATAATTGTAGCATATAATTTATGGTAGAAGTAACAATAAACCTGCATTTACATGCATGCAAAACAACTCAGCTGCGTCGAAGAAAAACTAAGCATACCGGCTGTAGGACCCAATTTGCGGTACAGTTGGGCAGGGTTTTCCATCTGCCGGGCAAAAGAAACTTCTTTCTTTGCTCATCGTATCTATAAGTAACATAGATTTGTATCACAGAGGATTTAGAACAGGGACCGGGTGAAACAGGACGCCGAACGCTGTCTCTTCGATCTTAACTGACGCTCAAAACTATCAGCCACACAAATGCACGGTAAAGTGCTTCTCTGTATGTTGCTACAGACGGAAGATCTAGGAAAATAGTTCATAAGAAAAAAAGTACTAAGGAAAACAATGGCCGACCTACAATGTGCTTGTTTCTTCGTTTTCAGCATGTGAGCACTTAAAGGCGGATGTCAGCAAGAGAAATAAGGAGAAACATTGAGCTGAAAAGGTCTGTTTGCATGATGACTCGTTGGAACAGGAGTCTAGAACACAAAGTACGGGCCATGCCAGCCAGTAACGGAAACATCTCACCAACGGGGAAACCGACCCCCGGCGGTGACGCCCCAGCATCAGGACGTCCTTCCGTTCTACTCAGTTAATGGAGGTATTCGCTTTTCAGCGGCGAAAGCAGACACAATGCATATTACGATCGTGCCTTCATTGCTACTATAGGGAACCCTCGACGACCAGCTTTCGGACCGATGTCTTCTCAGATCTCCTTACAGTGATGCGTATTTTCTCCATTACAAGACGTGTCTTCTTCGCTGTTCAATTCTGACTTGCATTACCTCCCTCCCCCATAGCTTGAGAAAAAAAAGTCACTACTATAGCTCGTGGCTCTGTTCTGGAGATGTTGTTTAATCGCCACCAAGTACTTGTAGAATCATTGTACTAACTCAGTAGGGAATTATGTCAAAAAACCACTGGTGTCAAAGACACGAATTTTTCGACTATCTTTAATCATCTGCCGTTTATTTGAGTCTGCTTTATTGTTTTTCTCGGTCAATTACAAGACAAAATGGCTTTCTTCCAGAGGAAAAATAATGAACAATAGACGCCATTAGTTTTTTCTTAAAAATGCATACACCTATTTTCTCGAATCATACACACTACTTTGTATCATGCCTTATATACTCTGTAGACGGTTTTGGGCTCGTGACGAATATTCTGGTGCACGGCGGTTGAAAGGGGGTCTTTTGGAACCATGTGCTGGTCGTGTCCAGAAGAGAAACATAGAAATATTGTTATGACGTTATAACGAATCCTTTGGAAGACAGATACGCCAATCTTTCAATCATTACCTGACGTCGCAGCCTATAACGAAAAGGTTGCGATTCTTTAGAGCTGTCGTTGAAAAGGTCACCATAATGGAGATCTATACTAATTCACTGTTTCACTAACACTTTGTGGCTCTTCGACGTGAAATCTGCAATACACCATGTGCATAAAATCCTATGAATCGGGCAAGAAGCAGGAGAGAATACTTGTATTACTATTGATAAATGAAGTTTATACCTGGTAATTATTCCTAGAGTGCAACTAACGTCATGAAAGGATTGCGTCTTTCTTAGTTGTTCGAAAGCTGTTGAAGAAGCTCATAGAGCTGTATACTTAGTAACTTCGTAAACATACCGGTTCCTAATCATTCAGTTGGAGCCGAGAACTTCAACGATTGTTGTCATTAATAAAAATGGGAAAATTAGCAAATGACAGGTAATGCGTATGCCAGATAGATGATACATTATATGAGTCTTAATTCACACCAGTGCTCAAATAAACTAAACCTTAACTTTTGGTTTCGCGGTCAGTTCTATAAGCGGGAGATCTCGCCGCTTGAATCACCTACGATTCAGTACATAGGTTTTACATCATGGAAAAATAGCGGCCATTTTTTGTTAAGACCCAAATGGGGTGAAATAGCCCAAATATAGTTTTAAACTTACAAGCATATTATCAAATTTCTTTGAATGGTCTAAGAATTATAGTGGCTTTGATTTATCCTCAATGCGACATCCATGAGGCTATGCTATTAAATGATCATAAAGCGCATCTGAACGGATTGCAATTCCTAAGAAGATTATACTTACAAATCCTTAACATTCTGCCCGTGTGATAGCCATTGTTTTGTGGGAGATGAGGTAGGAGATATGAATGAAAGAAAAAGCAAGTAGTTTAACTGGACGGCATCGGTCGTTAAGTGATTGTTTCCCCTCAAGATTGTCCTGGCATAATTTAGAAAATATAATTTTGCCGCGAATATTATTTAATTATTGATTGGTCTAGATTGTTGCACATGGTTCACAGCAGCCAATAAAGACGGTAGACCTACTCGAAAACTGAAAAGTCAATGTTCGAAGTCAGACTCGTTTGCATATCCTCTCATACCTCACAAGGTTCGGTCACGCCAACCTGTGTCACCGCGGTGACTTTGACCGCTTCATCTCCAAATGCCCATCAAAGACACCAACCATTCTTTTTCACCTGTAATTAGGATTCACTTCAGAAACTTGGAAAGGCTATGTATGTTAATCGACGAATTATCTAATATAATATACTATACAGTTCTCCACTAGATCTCCGAAGGCTGAAAGCATATTTAAGTTTCATAAGAGCAAACTAGCTATAGCAACCAATACATCCTCTGCCTGTCTAGGGCTTCCTAGGCTGCGACCATTCATGCAGCCTTGGTAGGCACGTATTATAGGAGACCCACATAAATTAGCTTATTATTTGTGAAATGTCATCATATCCCGCGGCTGTCTTTAGACTCGCTGTGCTCAGCTTCGATCCGTAACTGACAAGTGTGCGTTTACTTCATGATGTTATTAAATAATGTATATTACAAACATTGCCTCGGCACCCTTCCGCGAGTTCCCAGCTTTACGTTCTACCTTATACGTGGCAAAGTCAACTGCGGTAACTCCGCCCTAAAGTAAACTTGGTGCACTTCTTTACTCACAAGAAGATAAGCGACCATTATTCAACTGGCATAAAAATGGCCGCCGTTCATATACTTACGAAAGAAAATTGATTTTGCTGCACAAGCCTTATACTGTTATTTTGGCCCACACGTTTGATTATAGTTGGTCGAAATGGGAAGTAAAAACAGGTCGACATTCCTTGGGCGAAGATTGGGGATGGGAAGTACCACACATGTCAAACTTACGTACGATTATCTAAACTAGAGATGTATTATTCTTCAAATAAAATTATTATAATTCAAGGTCATCTCATTTGTGTTGTCTATTCTGTTCGGCCACAGAAGAATTATGCCTAGCCGCGAAGCAATAAAACGTCATCGTATTCGATGTCAACGATAGCACTGTTTTAACTAAAGAAAAAAATGAAATACTCATACATGCATAAAGAAAAACGGCTACATTATCCCGTTTTAGGTCTTTTTGTGGCCTCCCAAGACAGAGTTACTGGTTGTCTGACGCACCGGTGGGGTCCGCACTAGAAAAGTAGCCAACACGGCCATCGTGTTAGCACGAGTCGACGGTACAGACCGCCGATGATGTTCAGTGAATGTATTCAGAGTCGGATTGAGGGCCAATGTCCGATACCAGTGTATCGTATCAAGAATGAAAGATTTATGAACCGTCGTTATGTTGCTGCCGTTCCTTTGCAGTGCCGGAATAGTACTAATATATACAATGAGACGTATTCTTGCATTTATATTCTGCACGGGCACCGCATATAGCAAGAACTAAATAGAAACTGACTAGGCTAGCTCTCGAAGCCTTGAAGTAGAGGTACCATTAACGACACTCTAACAGCAATCAATTATTAATGTGTGTCAAAGTTACTCAAAGAACAGTTAATACTTGACGTATCTCCATCTGGTGTTATTTTACAATGTATTACGCTCAGATCGTTTGATATCAGAAAAGATGTTTAGCATGTGATCTATTTGTGTGTAGTAGGTCAATCGGCCAGCGAAGCTTCGGATCGGAAATCGCTCACGCTAGTCTAGCGTATCGTAGCCTTGGACGTTTCCTGAAGGCTATCCATGTGATAACAAGATGATAAAACAGCAGATTAAGCGGCGCTAATGACCTTCCATTTTGAACGGTTACTATGAAAAGGCGACCCTGAATTTGTCCTCTCTCCTGCAAAATGGAAGATAAAATAACGATAACTGTGGCACAACGCGTGTCTAAATGCCTGCTAGATATATGATAATAAGATAGGTTTATTAAGAAAACTATTGTTGATTTCTGGCACGATGCTTCGCTCAGCGTCACGCTATCTCCAGTGTGGGATATTTTCGGCCAAAACTTCGCTTATGGCCGCCCGCCATTTGCATTTTTTGTCTACTCTCCCACAGGTTGTGGTACTCTATTATACAATACGGGAACGATGTAGCTATAGACCAATGTTAATATGCATTTATATTAAAGACTTTCTGCAGCTACAGACGAGCTTCTGACGTGACGCGTTTTCTCGCTCTACGGCGGGGACTTATAGAAATGTATAAAATAAAATTGTTTTCATATCGAGCTAATAGAAACATGTTAACGAAATATGATTGATAACAAACACCAGTCACATGGCCAGTGCCAATCGGAGCTCTTTTCGCACGCTCGGAGTACAGCTGGTGCGATCAGTCTCTTTCTGATCTTTCTCATCGGAAATCTGTACAATAAGTTAGCTACGGAATTGCAGGATCCGTTGAGCAGCGAAGCCAGCATTTTCATTGTTATCGCAAAAGCTGACAAGTAATAGGAATCAATAAACTGAGCATTAGGTGACCTCGTTTAAGGGGTCTCGACGTACGATGAGCCATACCTGCAAGAGCACACATTACCTAACGTTACGTCGTTGATACAACGTATTCACTTGATAAATAAACACGTTATACTGCGTTGTCCTGACCGAGCATGGGGTCGAATCCTTCAGCTGCGGTCCGGCCGTCGAATAGCTTAAGTAGCGATCGGCTGTTGAATCGATTTCATCGGTTCACCGGAGCGACTCGTAGGAACATTGACGATGATGGTTGTTATCCAGAAAGCAAAACTGACTAAACTACGCACCCGTTAGCTGGCTCATTCGGGTGCGTTGTTTACTACCATGGGAGGTCGTTGACAAACTTAAATAGGTACACTTATATATTCTAAGG
>NW_019213986.1:43503-74393 GCF_002532875.2 Varroa jacobsoni | reverse complement strand
TATATATATTCACCATGTTTCCTGTTACTACTGTTTTTTATAGATCGACGCACGACATATTCGTGGTAAGCAATGTCACCATTTTCCAGACTACTATAAACACGTCTTAGGACAACGACTTCGGGAGAATGCACACAGTACAGGAAGGTAAACCTGTTTCTAGGTATAAGTCGTTCGATTTATAGGTAGTATCTTGGCCAGTAGTTTAGCCGGACGCTGTGTAGCTAGATTGCAATGACAAAATATCTGAAAAATGACGAGAATATTAGCGTCTTTGTTACAAATAAGGTAGAAGCAACTTTAAAAACCTGAACTTGCTCACTTTACTTAAAATGTTGTACGAAATTTCGACCCTTTACCATTCTGCAATTGCTTTCGGGCATGGTACACATTATCGTTTTCCTCAAAATGTGATCCGGTTGGCGGCGATGGAAGTGGCATGAAGAGGTCCTACCATCAGCATCGTTACCAGCAAAGCCAACAGTCAGAGTACTGGTCCTAGTGTGTAGTGAGTTAGCTGTTTTCGGCTATCTAGTCTCGCTCGGTTTTCTGTGACAATGACAACGTCGCCAGCCACCATTGAAACCTGTGTCGGAAACCCGAGATCGGCGCGGTCGACTGGCCGACCCAACGTCAGAGAAGGGGAGATAACGCTGAGAGACGCACAGGGTCGTTATTAGGTGAGCGCGGAAGAGCACGACCGGACATGGCATATCGTTGCTTTGGCCAGCTACAGCCACTTGACTTTGGCCCAAACAGTCGCTCGCTTTCTCCTTATCTAGCGCTTTTAATTGCAGGGCCTCCTTCCCAAGTATAGACCTTTATAGGTTAAAAAACCCTTGGAAAGCCCTCCGAGCAGCATACGAATAGGCTTAAGGCTAGAATAACATCAAAGCAAAGGGAGTTCTGTACTCTGACTAGCAAGCCCCGTCGAATCAGAAATATCTTGGTGGACATAGAATATCAGTATTATTACAGATAGCCATGGACATTTTACTGGCGCTGAGAAAAAATAGACAGCTTTGCATCCACAACTAGACAGTCATGAGGACAACACCAGATAAGTATGCTACTGCCATTACCGACAGCTGCACCTAAGCATGGGTCCAGTTAACAGATTTTTTTAAATCCCCGAGGCTCTTTCAATGATGTTTAATTGCCGCTACATAACTAAATTTTTACGTCCGACACCGCCACTGGGCGTTTTATTCAACGGCTAGCACCCGCTAGCTTTTGCCATGTTCATCAATATGGCTCATCGTTGTCAATCTGTACAGTATTAAACGCGTATCGGGTCGCAGTAGTACAAGCGAAATGGCCGTTGGCTGATAAATGGGAATGTGTCACAAAAAGAAGACTTATATATATATATATATATATTTATAGATAATAGGCGTAATATAAATATTTTAGAAGTATGTCTCAACCATGCGTTGTGATACGCGGACAGGGCCGCTAGGTAAAGGCGATATAGTGAAATATTTTAGTTGACTAATGATGAATTAACTATCAGATAAAAGGACATAAGCAGGTCTAAATGGATAATTTGAATCTTACGTCCGGTACTCTTGTTAAGTCTTCCGAGATATATATGTAGGTCTGGTTATTAAACTTTTGCTTATTTAGTCAGGAAGCACACGTTTAAAACGTTGCTACCCATCATAGAGCTGCCGCTTAAAAATTTGCTTGCTTTAAAAATTGTCATGGCTTGTACCCGTCGATGTATGACGACTTTATCATATTTCTTTTATTCATTTTCTTTTAATTTCTCAAAAAAACATGAACCCAAGTGTTAGATGCATAATATTTAAGGTATATAGCCGTTATGTAAACTTTTTTCATTTTTAACTTATATTTTCAGTAATTTAAGATATTAAGAACTCGATGTTAGCACAAGTATTTTGGAAGTACTGTTACGCTCACCAGACTGTATAACGTTACTTCAGCCATACGACAATGAATTTACGCTAGGAAGGCAACGTAAATCGAAGTCATAGGTACTTTTATAATTTGGTGAATAGGGAACACGTGAGCGACTCAAAGGAAACGGACTCGAACTCTCCGAATCGAATAGGCTAGACTAATAATGAGATAGTGAAGCTGAATAATTTAGAGCATCATCTCACCGAAGTCTTACGCTTGCTGCTAACTTTAGGGGCATGTAATGGTCTAGGATCGAATGCGGACATAGACACAAGCTTCGTTCCTTGCTGGTATTCAGCTGTTTGACGGAATGGCACTTCCGCGCATAAATCTCAAAACCATTAGGGCACTGCTAATTTTAATTAGACCCTTCTATTAGAGAAAAATAAATAATGCCAGGCTAGTTGACTTTCTTTGGTGGCTAAAGCCAGTATGTACACCTATATAAACAGCACACCAGTAGTACATGTCTGAACTCCGTACATGTACATCTACACCCACTTCTGCACACAACTTGCTTTAAGCAGGCCTCAAGCTCTCAAGCATTTGTTAAAGCAGTATTGCCAAGCCACCACAGTAACTAGTCGTTTTGCCGCTAGCAAAATCCTAGTCAGTCATTAACTTGTTCCTCTCTCGTTAGGACAGCGTCTAATCTTGTATGCCTTCTACCGAAGACCTGCAGCAGAATCAGCTGTAGAATCCCTGGTATTAGCTGGTGCGGAAGCAAGAAAGAGGCAAGCGAGAGTAACTCTGTCTACCCATTCATCCCGTGCGAGAAGCAATAGCCGATAATAGCAGTCAATGTCTCCTTTTCTTAGGCCGGTCGCCATCAGCGCAGGATAGCAGTGCCTCACACTGCTGATGTTATGTGCGGCGAGAGTCCCCACCAACCACGAACCAGCAAAGTGCTCTGAGGGGTCGTCCTCTTTCCTAGGTTATCGCTGTTGCAGCCGCTGCTGCAGCCGAGTTATCCGAGACGGACAAATTCAATCGGAACACCGCCACCTCGCCACCACCGAATCCGCCGCGACCCCCGCACCGCTAGCTCCGCCCCTTCAACACAACACAGCCAAGAACTACCGACAACGAAACGAGAAGGAGAAAGCCTTTTCAAGCAATAAGTAAGCTGGAGTGGGGGTGCAGAACGTGGAGAAAACCCAACCTACGAAAGGGACCTCGACAGAAACCTAAGAGCTCACTTGGAATCTTCTTTTGGCTTCTGCAGCCAGTCTCTCTTCCTCCTCTCGTGCGACTCGAACGATCTCCTCCGCTGCGAGACATCAGTGGCTCTTACCTTCTGATGTTCCTTACTGACTCCACAACAACGACTTTGAGATCAGCTAGCTGCAGGAGTTACTGTCGCTGCTGCTGCGATTGTAGTTGGCGCTAGCAGGACAAAACGGACCGACAATTTCCTCCTGTCCTGCGGAAAATGCTAGGTTTATGCGGCTGTCTCGGGCAGGCGCTTTTGCGGCCCCGGAGCCTCTGCCCAACGGGGTCTATAAATGTTGCCATTTAACAGGTGGATAGAGGAGAAGGAGCAACTGTAGGAAAAGCCGAATAGAGGCACGGATCCTCCAGCACAGCCTTGATGGGAATATGAGACGACGCGAGACGAGCTCAAAAAGGAACGCGTTTAGCGGATTGGTAATAGCAGCGGTTGCGGTTAGGTAGAGGGTGACTCGACTGGCGGGAAACCGAACAGTATAGCTAAAGCTTTTACGTAATTTTAAGAAAAAGTGATATAAAGTGAACGCAAATAAAGAATAGAACATCGACAAAATGTCTCTTTACGAAGTGCATACACACTGCGTATAGAGAAAAGCGTAGAATAAAGTAACCGACAGGAAGGATTTTAGAATAAGAGTCGAAGTCGTTGCTAGATAGGTATATGTTCTTGAGGAAAAGCTGTACTATAAAATATGTATTAAGCAAAACGAACTACGATTACAATTGAGTGTCGATGTTCTGGCCACAATTCTGTGTTTGGTCTGTAAAAAAAATTTTGTCTGTAAAAACATCCGCAATCTAGAGGTGCACAGTTACAGTCTAAACAAACTAGCTGTATCGTTTGCACTGTTAGAAACGCTAACTTTCGCTGCACGCTCTGTTTGAGGCATCTTCACACTAGAATCAATGTGAGTAAAACGTGGATGGATGAATTCAATTAGTGACATGGTTCTTCCAACTTGTTCAGTTACTCGGTTTATCAGCCTTGTGACTCCAATTGCGACTTGAAACGCGGGCTTCATAGGACGCACCTTGTTTGTAACAGAAGCTTGCTAAAGCAATAGGAAAAAATACGCCCCTTCTCTCAACGCAGCGCTCGGACGATACTAGCAGTCCAGTTATCCAAAACTGTAGTCTTCGCTTCCGAAACGAGGCCCAATGGACGAAGACCCAATTGCTATTGTGTTGTGGGACGCACAATACATTCCAAGAAGGCCAAGATAGAGATAAATGCCAAGCGATAGGATTACTTGCTACTACTCTAGCAAGTAAGGCCGTGAATCTTCTTTTTTTTTCGTCTGCTAGCTCTCGTATTGTACATGCCCGTATCAAAAAAGGCTAGAAACGGAAAAAGCGATGTACCAGCGAGATATCGCCTGCGTATGTAATGTTGAACCGACATTTGCACATGAAAAAGCAGGCTTTACTAGCCGACTGCAGGCAGCTCCAAGTTTCGCTGCTTCTTTCGGGTGTAGTGTTTGGTGTGGCATATGTGATGGTAGGCAATTGCAAATGGTACGGAGGCGTCTGCTATGGTAGTTAATGGCCTATGCAGAAGTGCAGAGCAGATACACTGTATTTCCTGCTGTAATGGTTTCAAGTACGTTTCGCAAGTATATGCGCATATTCTGCACGTGATAGGAAACATGGGTAGATAAAAATTGCATCTGGCAGTGCTGACTTTTAGCGTTTGCACTTTGTATGAGTTTCTATATATATATATATATATATATATAACTTTCAGCTTATTATCACCAATATGCTAAGATAAAAAGTAATATTGATAAAATGACGAGAACATCTTTTCTTGCTTATTCAGTAATGTACGTAATTTCTGGCATGCAATACTACAATTGGACACTTCTTCCAGAAACTTGTGATCACACCAACTTGTTTTTAACCAGGTGTAGCGCGGGATAAATAACGTGCATGTGGCGTATATATCAAAGGTGACTGTTCCTTCCGTAAAATAGTGAACAAAGTTCTCCACGAAATAGTTTCGCACCCAACGTACGTATCTATTTACCATGCGATATGCGGGTGGCTATGTCGGTGTGCATGAACGTCAAGTTCAGCAATCCTGTTAGAGCGCATCCAGGAGAACGAAACATCAGGACAAAGAGACAGGACGACGAAATTCACGCGCTGGCGAGCTCCAGACATCCGAGTTCATCCGCTCGTCGGCTTTTGCTGCTATATGAGCGTTCAGCACTGTCACTGTGTGTCTGTGCTATATCTTTGAGCACTGAAATCAAATTTTCTTTCCTTCGCATTCTCCCTTTCCGCATGAAGCAGTGATTCTTTTTCATCTTATGGCGGTTACAGCTACAGCCAGTACTTGCACACTGTACAATTCCTCGTATCCGCCCCAGGATCTGTCCGCTCTAGATCCTCGACCCTTCGCCTCTCTACCTCACCCCTTCCTTCTCTCTCAACGTGCTGAGATCTCGTTACGTCCGTTCCCCACTGTTCCGTCTCACCTGTGGCTTACTTACTTGTTTTTTCCTCTCCTTTTCCTTGTCTTCGGTGGTGTAATTCTGTAGCCCCTGGTACACCACCAGCTTGTCCATCTTCCAACGAGTTACAGCTCAGTCCCTCTGCAGCTGCCAACATATCAACGCTCGCACTAACGCCACTTTTGCACGAACGGCCGCGTTCCTTTCGGGGCATATTCTGCCTTTTGATTTTCTTCTTGGCTTCTTGTTCTTATGTGCTTATTGCGGCATGCGCTTATCCTGATTTGTCTACCTGGAACGACAAGTGCAGATGAAGGCAAATCCCGAATCATTGACGCCTGCGTTGAGAATATTCGCATGCCGTGTGGTGCGACTCACGACGGATTGGCAGAATAGCATAAAACATCCGAGACAACCCGCATAAAGGATTGCCGCTAGTGGTTGGCGAATAATCCAATCGACTCGTCATCACAGCTCACTGGGCATCAACACAGCTCTTACGAAAACTGCCCACTCCTTGTAGCAGTTGCAATGACGGCAACTCTATTCGAAGCAGTTCACCGGTGTGAACGGCAGGCGTCATCTGCTGTGGGGAACAAGGAACTTTTATCCATGAAAAATGATCATCGTTTTTGAATTCGATTACAAAAATAGCAACGTAAATATATCTTTAGTGCGGGCTAAAAGGTGTTCACAACAGAATGTGTAACGTGCATGAGAAAAAACATATATATAGCAGATTATAGGAATGAATACTAGTATATACATTGTCCTGTCATCCTGGGAGATACTAGCATGTACATATATATGTACTCCACATGGCTGCGTAAATACAATACAAGGATACCAGACGATAAATTGATTAAGTCCATCTTATATTTTATTGATCAAAACTTTTAAGTTTTTACTTTAAGATACATTTCTTGTTTTTTTTTTTTCTTGCTTTTATAAATTCTATTGTAGCTTCTTCAACAATATGTTCCACTTATAAACTATTATTGTATGTTGCAGGTGTCGTTTGAAGTTTTTTTACAGAGATCTACAAAGCAGTTTAGGGTTGTTTTGGATTTACAGCACAGAATCGTTTTAGGTTCAGTTAATGAGACCTTGTCCAACTTGTCCGATATTTCATATCCTTTATTGCTATTCCTTCCACTTGAAGGTCTTCACGGAATTCGTCACAGCTTTTCAATAGCTTATCTCGCTCGTCTCCAGGACTTAAAGCTAACGCGAGCTGTCTCACTTCAAACCGAAAGTCCATCATTTTGTCAACGATGTTGCTTAGTTGGCTGTCTTCGGCAACGCCCGACATGGTGTCCAGCCGGAATCCCATAGTACAGTAATAGTTCCGGATATAGTTTGACAACGAAGCTACAGCAACATGTCCTGGAGCCATTTTACCCTCCTCGGTTTTTCTAAGCGCCTGCACTAGCATGTCGGTAAGTGCCACGATCTGGGCTGTAGCTCGGGCGAAGCTGAAGTCATCAGCCAGGGCCTTGTCCACGTTTTCCCTAGTGATGTTCAGTGCTTTAAGTAGATCATGTTGGCTGATGTCCGCCGAAAACCTCCCGCGCAAATAATCATCGCTAAGGGCTAGAGCATCGTTTAGCTTTGCTAAAGCCGACGCTGACTCAGATACGAGCTTGTCCCTGAAATCGATCTCGGCGCGTAAAGGAAACCTGAAGAGAGGCATGAAGACGATTAGCAGATTAATCAGGAATTTAACAACCCACACCTAGGCTGTCGATGCTTTTAAGTATCCAGAATAACAGAAAGCTAGAAGAATATTTAAAGACATTTGCACTTATGAAATCTGGTATGTGTACTGGTATCATTAAACTTGTCCCGATCAGTAAGTGCACTTATCTACCATGTGATGCCTTCTAAGAAAACACTAAATGTTAAAACAAATAAGATTAGATAGGTAGATTTCACCCACGATCTATTATATAAACACGGTCTTCTCCTATGTCCATGAACTAAAACTAAAGCGTGTTTCAAGCACAGAAAGAAACTTCAAGGAAATATTAGACTGAAAGAGGACTTGCTCTTTTCTATCCGAGTTGATTTAAGTTTCGTACCTTAGGCAGATCATACGAAGTTTCTCTGCCGAATGGTCCTTCAAGAAATCTTTTATGTGAATAACATTGCCAATACTTTTGGACATCTTATCGCCAGACAAGCGCACAAAACCTGGGTGGATGTAGCACCTGGCCCAGGTCGATCGCTGATGAAATGCGCAACACTGTGCCTCCTCATTCTCATGGTGTGGAAATTCAAGATCCTTTCCGCCGCTGTGCAAATCTAAGTCATTACCGAACACCTTTGAACGGAAGTACAGTGACTGTATTATTATTATTATTATTATTATTATAATCACTACTGTAGTGGTACATATAAACGTACATTAATAATAAAAGCCAAAAACTTGTTTTCAACCTTTGAAGCCATAGCAGAACACTCGATATGCCAGCCGGGTCTGCCTGATCCAAAGGACGCAGTCCAGGAAGGTTCACCCGCTTTTTCCGGCTTCCACAAGGCGAAATCGCGAGCATTGCGCTTGACCCCTTTGGTATTTTGGTCAACGTCCACCTGACGAAATCGTGGATACGCAGAATCGCGGCTGGTGTCGAAAAATACGCCCTCAGTGGTCCTATACGCGTAGCCTAACCTCATAAGCTCCTCGATAAAGTGTACAATCTCGCTGATATGTTCCGTCGCTCGAAGAACAATCGATGGCTTACGAATATTCAGCGCTGCGAGGTCTTGAAAGAACGAAGCTTCATATTTTCGTGCCACCTCCAAATAGCTAATCTTTAGTTCTTGGGCCCTTTGGATGATCTTATCGTCGACATCTGTGATGTTCATCACGTAGACAACCGAAAATCCTCTGTGTTCGAGAACTCGACGGATTAAATCTAATCTGTTTTATATTATTGAAAGATAGAGAAAAGCAATGAAACTATTGAATCTAATAGTGCCGTTACAATGAAGACTCCTCACTTCTAGGGCTCTATTCTATTTACATTGACGAATCATAGTCGTCATCGACGATCAAGTGCTACACTCCGCTTGCTCAGCTTCGCGTGACAATAAAACATTTCTGAATAATCATATGTATTTAATGTATCTGTACAAAGGCTCATAATCAATGTATACGTGTAGAGCAGTGTGTTTTTTTAAGGCTAATTTTACGCAACCGGGTAACGCGTTTAATACTGCCCCTATCCGCTATTGCGTCAAGGAGAGGATTATAACAGGGTAACAGCAGCCTAGCCAATTCGTTGATTCGTTGCTAAAAATTTAACGAGACTGCGATTAATTAAGTCTTTACATCCGATGCGCAAACGATACGTCAAAGTCAATTCGAAATGTATATTTTTTTAATGCAACTGTACAGAGATTTTTCACATATAGTGATACCTTCATAAACCTTTATTTTTTTCCGCTAGCTTTAGTAGTTCTTAGATTATCTATGATTTTGCAGAGCGTTCTGTAGTTACGGACCTAAGGTAGCACAATGCATGGCCAACATGAGACTCGTCATACACAGTTGGACCGCAGCAGTACCAAGTAACCAGTTTATTCGTCTTGCATAACAATGGTTGTTTTCTCTTAGTTAGGGAATTGTAGACTTCGAATTGCTGCGAACTGCTTCCAGCTTCTGTTTGGGGAACCGATGGCTCTCTTGGGTGCCAGTTACATGATGGAACACTTTTTAGCGAAACGCTGGATTGGAAGCGTCGAGTGGGAGTCCAATTCCATAGTCCGACAACCTTCTGAATGCTTTTAAATAAACGCTGCATTGTGGTTATTATATTCACTTACTGGACACTTAATATTTTATCATCCGTAGGCACAACTGGAGACTCCCCCAGTTGCTGGTTTTGACTGCATCAATCGACGTGATGTCTTTTATTCATGAATACCCTCAATTTCTTGAGATATGGTAAACTCATTTATCACAGTTGCACTTCCCTATTGTAAAAAATTGATTCCACACGGTTAGAAACAGACACAGGGATACTGCCGTACGATCATCCTTCTATACAGTCGAATTCACTGGGCGCAGCCATATTGGCAAGAAGCTCGTTTTTGTGTTGATTTGTGTGAGCAGACGACACTTGGTGACGACGAGTTATCACTGACAAGCGGGCTCTGAGGGCGGTTTAATATGAAACATTCGATGATACATTGGCACATACCTTTTTTAACACTCCCCTAGAGTTCCGCTATATAAGTCTAAACAATTATCGGAAGGAGTTGGTGGCGAAATTAGTCATAAAGATTTGCTGTAGCCATACTTCTTCCATTGTTCATTTGTATTTACCATTGGTAAAGAGTTCCAGTCTTCGCCTGTCTGGGAGTGGGCGACGTGTTTTACAGAAGTGGTGGGCAAGTAGTGCTAGTCAATAGCGTGGTTCGTTTGGTCGTATCGTGTGTTCGCCCCCTGCCGTAAACAAAACAGTGGCAATTTTGCAAAGACGTCCAGTGTTTTCATCGTGTAATGTATAAGTGTCTGCCTTAGCAGTCTCATGTGCTGTCGTCTTTTCCCGTTCAGTGGTGCTAATTGGCTTTGTGTTGAACTATCACAGTCATCTGGGTAGTCGCTAGCCCATCGACGTTCGGTGGGCAGTCGGCCGTTGCTTGTCAGTAGAGCGGAGCAGTGAAGTGCAGTCATTCTACCTACTATCAATTTGCAAGTCTCTCGTTTTACCAAATTTGTCTAGGCACCCCAGCCTGGATTGTTCGGCTTGTTGATGTGTTTGCCAAACTGAAAAACCATTTACGAAACGTCCGCAGTGTACCTTCTCCGCGGCCGCTGTCCATTCCATGCTATTTTGATCTTTGCTGCTTCGCAAAAAACGATCAAGCATCGGTAAGTTGCGTTCCGTAGTGTAGTTAAATAGTATATTTCAGTCAGTACCGTCAGAATCTTTCCTTTCTGTTATTGGGTTATTAGTTAAATGAGCTAGAGTATAATATATACTCTGCTGTTTCTCATCGTTCTATTTGACGTGCCATTTTGGTTTTTGATTGCGAGGTTTTTGTGGGCTATCCTATAGACCGACCTATCCTATAGCCGCGAACATGCACGTTGAGAATTTTTTGAGTTGGCCACGTCAACTCTTCGAAGGCTTGCCGCATTCCGATGCGGCTGCGAAGAGTTTACGGACTGTTGCACCACCATTTGACGGGCAACACCGGTCACGCTAGCGACACGAAAGAGATGATGTTATGAGATAGCAGCTTCCAAATGGTACCTGCCCGTGCCTAGATCACACGTATTTTTTCAGCACGTTCCATAATCCAACGCTGTCCGCGGCATGTGATTGACCTGTTTGTTCACAGCAATGTAGAAACTGCGTATGGTCACAACACCTTTTCTGTGCTATATAAGTGTGCCGTTTTAGGTCAGCCCAATTTATGCTAATCATACGTTCCTGTGCTTTCTGAGCTATATTTGTGCATATTGATTATTCTGTCAGCTGCAGTATAATATTATTGTTATTATGCAGCTGCTTATTGATGATCAAATTAGAAACGAAGTTTTCTTGCACCCGTGTAGGGAGTGAAGCTATACGAATCAATATTGATACGTATATCGTATATGTATATTCCGCGATCTACGTATATCGGGGAGCTACAGAGATGGCGGAATGACTTATTGCAGGGCTTCTGAAAGTTCCTGAACTGGTGGTGCCGATCAAATCGGTGCGAGTGGTGGCTGCGTTGCAAGCTGCTAAGTCTCTACGGAATACAATGGTAAACGTTCGCGTAAATTAAGAGCGACGAGCGCCTTTAACCGTAAAAAAATACTCGACAAGGTTTGATGGTCTCGTTTATGTTACTCTGCCTTCAAAAAAAAAATATTAGCCATACGACGCTAAAGGGCAATAGAGTTCTTGATGTAGAATGATAAACATATCAAATCAGGTTTTAGATGAATCTGAGTGAGAAATGCCGCCTGTTCATATCTTCAATTACCATCAGTGGTATTTCCTGTTCCTACGATGAGACGCAACATATTTCAGCTTACGGACATCTTTCTCCGTGTGACTGGTGAAGCTGCTGTTTTTTCAAGTACTTTATTATGTTGTGTTCGCCGCTGTAGTATGACTAGATAGTTAACTTTCATTGGCGCACCCCAAACTGAGGCACTCCTTCTGAACGATGTTCTCGTTGATTCTCGACATTTGGTGACTGCATTAGGGTGTATCGATTATACTACTAAAGGTGTATATTCTGCCGTAGCAACTGTCAACGTTAATGTTCTTCGATTATCAAGGCAGTGCTTCTAAAAACAGTATGGATAGTGTAACAAGCTAAACCATTATATTTGACCTCTCGGTCCCATTTTTAGCGTGCTAATCGCTTGTGTGCTTCCGAAACGGGCTTCCTAGTCGCTGTAGATGGAAATATATAAAGCTGAAACTGGCTTACTTCAATATTTCTTATCGGAGCAGAGGCTTAAAGGTTCAAACAGAATTGACTCTGAATCACTGCAAAACACGGTCCGATCTACGAGCTGTTTAGTGGGGCCGATGCTGAAATCTGACAGCGAAGCGGCGCTGGAAGCTAGATGTGTAAACTGGAATTTGCATTAATACGAATCTATGTTAACCCATCTATGTTTATATACGAAACGGACTGGAGTGACAGCCAGTACGTACAATAGAATAGAAACATCGAATTTGCACCCGTGTAGATATGGGTATGGAAAAAATGGAAGCGTGTCCATTGCTTAGTAGGATAGATACTGTTATAATAGGCTAATTATCGTATTGAAACCAATCATTTATCCTGTTTGGATTTATAAATTTTGTAAATATATATCCTAGTAGTATCTTAGATTGAGGTTGAGCTAATATATCTGGCCAGAAGTTGTGACTATCTCAGGCTAACTAGCGCGTGAAGCGGTTTGACTTATTTTTCGTCAATAAGGTTGCGCAGCAATACAGATGGAGACAACCTCCTACGGTAATACATAGCCGATTCCCTATGAAGATTGCGCCCAAAATTTAATATAAGCGACAATAAATCGTGATTCAAGTCTTGATTTATCTGTTGTCGATTCTTGGCTATGTTTCAAAAAGCCACTAGTAAAAGCATTTACGATAGTAATCTACTAAAAATGAGTAATGTTTCGTCACTATATGTTCGAGTGTAGCATATATTTTCAGAGCATAAATTTAATTAGCTGACTTCTGTTTTGCAGTTGCACATGGCAACGTCAGCAATATATATTCTCGACTTGAAGGGGAAATCGCTGATTTGCCGGAACTATCGTGGTGATATCGAGAATAATGCAATTGAAAAATTTCTTCCTCTCCTCATGGATCGAGAGGAAGAAAGTTACTCGACACCGATCATTCGGCAAGGTACGGTTCTTAACTTATTTAACTGTAATTTTACTTGAGTTCATCTCTCGTCACACAGTTTCTATGAACAACTAACTATTAGTTCGAAATCGGTGCAGGATTAGCCATCAGCTCATCTTTATGGATGTTTTCATTCGTCTTTTCTAAGGAACCTTTGCTAATGAACTAGAACTGCCGTTTCAGGGGAAGTGACGTTTGTTTACATCAAGCACAACAATCTCTACCTCGTGTCACTGTCGAAGAATAATTCAAATGTTGCGCTCATATTCTCGTTTCTGCACAAAATGGTGCAGGTGTTCAGTGAATACTTCAAAGAGCTTGAAGAGGAGTCAATTCGGGACAATTTTGTCATTATCTACGAACTACTCGATGAATTGATGGATTTTGGTTACCCACAAACTACGGACTCGAAGATCCTTCAAGAGTTCATTACCCAGGTGCGAGGATTTTCTTAAAAAAATATTTATTTTTATTTAAAAAAACACCTTGTAAACAGCAAAAGGAGGAAGATCTTTGTGCCTCGTTTGTACCAATCGTTCCCTTACGCAAACAAGCTACCTGTGCTTTTTTTTCGAACATATTTAGCCTAACCTAGCATTATGTAAGTTATTGAAAGTAATTATAGCCGTCCTAGGATTTGCATCCGCTCAATCGATTCTAGCCCTTTTCTTTTTCACTCTGTAGGAGTCTCATAAGATGGAAATCGCACCAAAGTTGCCTATGGCGGTGACGAACGCAGTGTCATGGCGATCCGAGGGCCTAAAATATCGCAAAAACGAGGTGTTTCTTGATGTCATCGAAAGCGTCAACTTACTCGCCAATTCTAACGGGACAGTACTTAGGTTGGTTTTCCTGTGCAATACACGTGCATCAAGAATCCTATCTATATAGAAATGGCAAGCGCGGTCTATGAAAGGGAGGCCATGCTGAAGAATATGCGTCTGCGTGCGTCGCAGTGCTCATTGGCGACAAATTTTTCGAAGTCGTACCGGCATTTTCAATGTACTTGCTGGTTTACAGCATATCTACACTCTTCTGTCATGGAAGCTTTTTCTTTCGTTTAAAATAGTTTATTATGAATTACCTTGCTTTGCAGGTCTGAAATTGTGGGATGCATTAAGATGCGCGTCTATTTATCAGGAATGCCCGAACTACGCCTTGGGTTAAACGATAAAGTCCTCTTCGAAAGTACCGGCCGTAAGTATTTTGACCTGAAACCTCTAACTGATACAAATGGCTCTATTTTTGAGCCTACCGCCACGACTCAATAGAATTAATTCTGTTCTCAGCATCATTGTAGCAAGCGTCCTTGGTGTCTTCTTAAAAGGTTTTTATGATGTCCTTTAACTCCAGTTTCTAAATACGCATTCTATGCTTTGTTTTAACAGGAGGCAAAAGTAAAAGTGTTGAGCTTGAAGACGTCAAGTTCCACCAATGCGTCCGCCTGTCGCGGTTTGAGAACGACAGGACAATCTCATTTATTCCGCCCGATGGTGAATTCGAATTGATGAGCTATCGCTTAAATACCCATGTCAAGCCGCTCATCTGGATTGAGAGTGTCATTGAACGACACGCGCATAGTCGAGTCGAGTATATGGTACGTGATCGACCAATATTAGAAGTACATCACCTACTACTAATACTAATAAAACCATGATAACACTCTAAATAAATAGTTCACAAACTCCGGAAGCGTGTTGTACTAGGACTGAGATAGTCTAGGTCACAGCTATTGGAACCAATCATGGTGATTTCACGAGGGTAAAGGAAATGCAAATTTAGAAGTTTACGAATACTCGCAATCTTAAACGATCCTTTTTACTATGTATGTTAAAAGGCATTAAGGTATCACTGGTAGTTATCATACGTTTGAGTACTTACACTGAACATAGAAGCATTCTAATTAATAAATCTAGTTTTTTCAATATTTCGTTTTTGAAATGCGTTTAGATATTGTTACTTCTGCGACTAAGAATGTAAAAAGCGAGCCTTAGTTGGATGTATTTGAATTCTGGATGCAGGTAAAAGCCCGCTCTCAGTTTAAGCGCCGCTCGACAGCTAACAATGTTGAAATTATTGTCCCAGTACCTATGGATGCTGATAGCCCAAAGTTTAAGACAACAATCGGTAGCTGCAAATATGCTCCCGAACGTAGCGCCTGCATATGGACTATTAAAAGCTTTCCGGTAAGTATAAGGACCAGTCAACACTATATAATATAAATAAAATATACCACTATATATATTACAATAGTTTATTATAACGATGCGGAGAATATCCGAATCATCTTTAAACGCATCCAAAGTATTAGAGTGCTCAACCTATGCAATATTATCGAATTCCGAATGTCAGTTTATTTTTCCATGTTACTGAAAGTAGGCCAACGTCATTGATTCAGATTGGCACCGATCGTGAAGGTTGTGTCCGTCCATAAGCTTCAGTGCTAAAAGATAATGAAACCGCTTTATTTTTTTTACTATAAAATATCACCTCTTTTCAGTTCTAAGATTTTCCTAGAGCTAACTATTAAAGAATAAATATCCTTTCTTTTTAGGGTGGTAAGGAATACTTGATGAGGGCGCACTTTAGCCTGCCGTCAGTCGAGAGTGAAGAAGTCGAAGCCAAAGCCCCCATTGAGGTGAAATTCGAAATTCCGTATTTCACAACGTCCGGTATTCAAGTCAGGTATGTTTTGTGTGTATCTAACTCAGTAAGAGTTAAGCGTATATGTAACATGCACAATTTTCTGTAAGGTACCCATGAATGTACTTGAAAGAAATATCCTAAATTTTTCTGTAGTGACTTGGCATGGGTCGTATATTTTTCTGTAAACACTAGCTGAAAAGTTCAGATCAACTGACTTAGAATAGGAATTTATTTAAATAAACTTTAAATTCAACATTTTACTTTCATATCTTACAGATATTTGAAAATTATTGAAAAATCCGGCTACCAGGCTCTGCCATGGGTAAGGTACATTACACAAAATGGAGACTATCAACTTCGGACGAATTGAAGGACCACAAAGCACCAGCAGGACTTTCCAGTTACGTTTGAGTACGCCTAACCTGTTTCCTTAGGGCTTCCTGTTAGGCTTATCAAAAACAATTTTTAGACGAATGTGTATGAATATATAGAGAGACCTATTTTCGTGTGAGTCCAAGGATGTGTCTGTTAGAGAGTTCAACTGGCAAGACAACAATTGCAGCAGCTTGCAGAAGTTTGAGCAGGGTGACAAGGCTAAACGGCTTCAGGCGATAACGCCGAAGAATTAGTTAGCAGAGACAATGTTTATCGGTGATTTAGGGGGTGGCGACTTGTAGGGCGAAGTATTTTGTTACGGGAAGTGTAGTCGTAACAAGTAATCTAGTGAATGAGTCTTTTCAAATATCTTAAATCTTCATTCGATTGTAGAAATTACGAAGAAGAAGACGACCGAAGATTGTATATTTAGCCGCTTGCATTTGTGGATCTCTTCAAATTTCTCTGGTACCTATTGCAATAAGTAGATGTTTGCTTAATAACGCGTTTATTCATTCAATGTAAATTAGCTGAAGCTGTAACCTAGAATGGCAAGAACAATAATTTTCAATTTGCGTGGAGTCGCTCGTAAAGTAAATAGGAGATCACTAACCTAAAGGTAGGTTATGTTTGCCTTAACCTATCATCATTTTCCGCCAGAAATTATTTAACGTATTTAAACGTAAATAACTGTATCATTTGTTTTATTTTTGCAATCGTGATAGATGACACAGACATATATCCATCTTTCTATATAAATTAGTGTGTACACATTAGATCGAACTACATACGCGTTTTTTTTACTTCAGTGCTGAATATTATGGGTTTGTGGCAATATTAAGATAATAACCGTAGATGTGTTAAGCTAACCGGCGATAAGCAAATGTTTTAGAATAGATAGTCTAACATTGCCGAGACGTAAACTTATTAGGTGTCCTAAAGTGTACCACGCAAATAAGGTGGTTATAATCCTCCACAGATTTCTCGTTCCAAAGACTCCTCATATATCGTGTGGATGGCTTCGACTGGTAGGCAGACTACAGTGGCGCCAATTTTCATCAGAAAGTCGTTCTTGGAAGGGAAGGGTGATTTCACATAGAGCAACTGAAATAAAAATAAGTTAAAAGTTCAAACAACAGGACTATATATATATATATATATATATAACAAAAACTAATAGCCAGAGTGAAATAAAAGAAAGTTGTTACTATACTTGAAGCATTTTCTTTAGCTTTAACGATATTCACTTAAATAAATGATATCTTACGGTGCGTTGAAGATTGAGTACAGTTTACCTATTCCGCCCTTTCCCCAGTGTGCTTTGATGGATTTCGGGGCGAACTACTTATGGTATATTCTGCGAGCCTTAAACAAAATAATTAGCTTATTTTACAAAAACTAAACCTGCTTGTGACTCTGGCGCGTCTTGTTTTAAGATATCAGGTATTATTTCAAACCATTTTCAAGCCCTGCTTCTGGAGATAGTACTAGTGCTACTTTTCGTTAATTATACTGCGTCTTTTTCTATGCTACCCGCCTTACATCATAACTTTCAAAGTAAATTAGTGATAATTTGCTGAAGTGATTTTTCGGCAGCTGTGGTAAAGCCTTCAAGTGAAAATCAAAGGAAGTGAATCGATTTTGTGGTAAATAAAGGCTCAGAATGATCCCCATTCAGCGTTTCGAGTGTAGTCGGCGGGTGAATTATAAGGGACAGGCTTTGTTCAGCCATACTAATGGTCAAGCCAATGGAACCCGTTATATGTATATATTAATACTTAAACGACAAGTTCGAGGCTTGATTTTGTTTACCCCATACGTAATAATGCATGATTTTGATTACTAGCTGCCACATATTTGGAACTTCATATCCTGTAACAATTAAGTGGATTCAAGTTGTTTTCTCTAGCTTTCTGACTGATTCGCTTTTCTTTTCCCCCTTTACTGTTTTCGTCGTTTTGACACTTGAGACCATCAATTAACAATGAATATAACCATGTCAACAAAATCCTGTAATCCAGTAATTTAATGAATTTACATGCGGTTGTGGAGATAGAGTACTTATAAGTTGAAGTCTTGTGAAGCGAATATCAAAGATTCCGAAAGCATTCTGTACGCGTCGTCTTATTGAGGCAGTCGATGGAATATTGAAGGAGATAGTCTATGGAGTACCAGGAATAGTAACATCCCGATAGGGTAAGAATAACAGGGCCGAAGATATGTTTGAAAAACCAAGAAAAACTTCAAAGGCGCTATTTTCCTTGCAGAACTTTATACCATAAAGTTATTACATATGTTAGTGCGTACTCTTTATTCAAGACCAGCAAAACTGGCGCATATTGGTTTCGACATTCCAAAATGTGTTTACAACTTCAAATCTTTTTATTTGAACAAAATATCTTCGTCATTTATCAGAAGCAGCCTACTTAAAGCTAATAATTCCACCGTAACGTTATAATTAAAAATATTTACTTAAATATTCGTTATGAATCCATCGGGTTACGGCCATCTCGTGGAGTCACGTAGTGTTTGCTTATCACGTGGTTATGTATGTTTACGTAGAAACGACATTTGGAAAGCACTCGATTAATTTTTAGTACCTTTTTTTTTGAGGTCATTTGAGGTTTTTTTCATCGTGTATCCGACATGGCAGTATAGGAGCTTTATACAAAAGAAGCTATATAACTCGATAAAATATACCTTCCTTCCTTCCTCAATTCAACTCACTGCTAAATATTAGCGATACCTTTAAGCATTTGACGCAATTGTCCGTTTTCGTACGTACACTTAAAAAAATCGGACTCTTCGTTTGATTCATCTATTGTTTTGCCCACCGCATCTAGTGTGATCTCAACGTGAAAAGGATAACGATGCAGGATTTTCCAAGACGAGTCCTGTTAGGAATATTACTTTAGTTGCGATAGTTTCAAACACCGTTTGCAATTTAGCACTCACCTATCGTATACTAATTCTATAATTATGCATTTGTACGTAAATCTCTAGGCGATCCATTGGTAGCTCGTTTTTTGATGTTCTGACCGACGTTTAAGCTCAGTAATCTTATTTCACGTTTTACGACCGTTACCACCACTTGGTGTTCCACCAAGCGGTCGAGTCGAATTTTGTCAACGCTCGGATTCTAATTAGACAAGTCCCTCCAGTTTAGCAGGTAAACACTCTACCCATTACGCCATCGTCGACCGAAAGGTGCAAAACCTAGAACCGTAATCCAAATAGGCGAAAATATTTTATCCGCCTTTCCGTTGGTCTTTTCGTGCAGTTTCTTTGTCAGACCATCCAGGCACTGCGACGGCGAAGTAATTTGTGTCGTTTAAAGCACGATACAACGAGTACCGGTTTACCGTGTGAGGCACAAAATTATAGGCAGAATAGTGTTGCTTTCGCTTGGTGCGGTACCATGGGCTGCGCTAGCCAACCAAATACAAAAACTTCTAACAGAAAATGACGGCCAGAAGCAATAAATGCAGTTCGTGTATATTTTGCGAATGATCTTAGTCTACGTGCAGTCGGTATTCAACAGGTGTCAGCATGAGACAAGCAAAGCTTGTGCACAATTAGGCCTCCGCGACGTCTTTTCGTTTAAAATCAAATGAGAATTCGCGTCGAAATTACGTCAGTGGTATCGCTTTACCATGTGATTCATCCAAGGGATGGCTTGTGACGAGGCGCAACATTAATGACATCTTTTACATATCGAAGGATCTAAGCTACACCGCATGTCGAATTTTCTGCGTTTCGAAAGCGGACATCGATCCCATGGCTGAAGCTAAAGAGCGCAAAACTATCTTCACTCTTCACTCTGAAAACAAAGCTTGTTTTCAGAGTGAAGAGCTAACTAAGCGGATCCACAGTATCACAAGCACTTTTGGCTGATCGTTATTCGAGTTTGAACACTGTCACCGCGTCAAGCCGAACAACTGAATAAGGGTCCTTTAAATAATATACGGTTATTTAGGTAACTGATAGTTTGGGTATTGTACAAAATTCTGTGCGTATATGTATGTATAACATAATGGTTCTCCACCATTTTTATGAGAGTTAAGAAAGTCGATATTATCCCCGAAACTGCCTTTTTCTATTAAATACTAATAATGATTCGATGTAAACTTGACAACAAACAAAAATCGCCAGCTGTATAAATCTTAGTTGTTTTATTTAGCGACCTATGCTTTGCCTTGGGTTTGGGAAAATTTCTCTTTCGATATACTTTAAGCGTCGGCTGGCGTTCTGCTAATATGCTTCAAAGGAATAATCTAGGCTCTAAAAGCAGCTCACATTAATATGAGACTTTAGTGGTTAATCTAGCCTATAACGACTCCTCTACGAGTAGTCAATACCTGACATGTCTGACACATGTGAAAGAAACTACCTTTATCCGTTTTCGGCCACTTCGGTACGGAACAAGGAAGTGCAATTTATCGATTCGATGAAATGTTTGCGTTATTTAAACAATAATACGACTGCGAAAACTGAAGACAGAAAATGATCCCGTCACGAAACCGCACGAAAGACGATGGAGAGGATGCGTGATTCAGGCGGTGGTGAGTTGTAACAATTGGAATGGCTCGCTTCTGCTGATCAGGTTCTTCATCGATTATACACTTGCTCGATGTCGGTTATCCGACCAAAATCAAGTAGGAAAAATCAGTAAGATGAATTTACAGGAAGAGATCATTCTTTGGTTCCGTTCATCGCTTGCGCCTTTAGCCCGTTTTTGGGATCGGCTGCGCATATCAAAAAGGTCTCATCCATTCCTCGTTCTCCGCTCAGCTTCTGCATCGACCCCGTTACAGAAGCTTCCCACGAATAGGTCCTTGCAAGCTTCGAACAAGCTAGGCGTGATGAAGGCTTACTTTTCCTTAATATATAGTTTACCTAATTAGTGAACGTCTTGCTAGTTATGCGTCGTAGATATACATTCGAATTCGCTTTTGCTATTCAGAATGAAATGTTGAAACAAGCATTTTCATTTCAATGGTTCAGATTATTTCGGCGGCACAATGTTGCATACTAACTCAGTTAGTTCATTGACGATCTTCTTCGTCCGGAGTACGTTCAACAAACAGCTCAATAGCTACTATAAATACCTGATCTCATTTCTTACAATTGGACCGCGTATACTATACCTGAAGTTGTCAGGACCGAATCGAGAACAGCTAAACCTACCTAAATGTGAATATTTTTTCCGCAATTTCATGGGAAGTTCATGTTTGAATTTTACTGATTCAGTATCACCTGACGTAGTTAGCCTTGAAAAGAGACCAACCCTTGTTGTAAAAATGGCCGTCCTATTTTTAAAAGGTCGTCTCAGGCAGAGTAGCCAGCGCGGTGATTCTATTACTACCAACGGAGATAGAACGAGTAAATATCGTCCCTTCTGTAGGTACTTCATCTACTATGAGAACTTTCGATTTTCAGCCCATGTTTGCCGGTGACTATAGTACGAACAGCTGCGTAACGTTCACAGGACGTAACCATGTTCTAAATTACGTACTGTAAAGCTCGGTCCAGATGAACTCTACCGTTGTGACTGCTAAGGGTATACCGAGTGCATTCTTTCTATAGAAAGACTTTACCGTTTTTAGGACGAACTCGTTCGGGCTAAAAGGTGGATAAGGTGCATATTACTCAGATTATACGGCGAACAGTTACGTATGCTACGTATATAAACCGTTCTGGATCACGCTATGCAGTAGGGATGATTGTATGCGGAAGAAAAGGTACGAGGGGCAAGGCTGGGAATGAGTAGCAGCTAGTGAGTATCAGAGAACTGTGGACCGATAATAAGTATATAGGCACCAGTGCATCGAGAGCGAATCCGGTCTAGCATATGAGTATGTAGTGGTGGTTTTTGTTGCATATGCAAAATCAGTCAACTTCATAATAGATTGTGTTCAAGGCGTCGTTGGAAGACCCTCTGTGTCATGAAATAGTTAGCATGCCAAGTTCCATGGTAAAGGAGCGATAGACAAAGCGAACATATAGTTGGACGACAAACAACTAAAGCCTGAGTAAAAAAAAACACATAATTGACAATGAACGGTACCGACAAACAGCAGATCTAAATAAAAAACGAATTAGAGCTAGTATAGCAGGAGAACTATGAAAACATTAGAGATAAGTAGCTGCGTATAACGGTGTGACGGTTCTTGTGCGAAATAGAAATTATACATATAGATAAGACACGCTCACTGACTCCGAAGGCAAAGATAACGAGTTTTATTTTTATTAAATCTTAACCGGCATGAATCTGTTAGCATATATAAAAAGGCCTGATCTTACTAATATAATAAGCCATCGTGCGTGGCAATAGCAATATGTTATTAGAATTACGCTTACGAAGAACCATGTATAGTGGTAATGCTGCCGGCAACTTTAGTTTAGCAAAAATTACTCGATTCTCTAAAGGGCCGCGTCCTCAACAGGCCTCGCCTTAACCATTCTCTAACATTACGGTGGTACGAGTTGACAAGTTATTATTATTAAATATTGTCCTGTAGCCAGCGTCCTTTAATTTTAACAAATATAGCCGGATAATGAAACCTAACCATACACTACTGTGAAAAAAACGTGATAAATTTAAAACCATCTATTATCGGCCGAAACTTCGATACATGCTATATAGCAACAAGCAGTTCTGAATCGTTTAAACAACTTCTAACAGTTACGTTTCGCTCGATATTGAAGTTTAATCCTTACAATACAGGTAGCGACATTTCGATTTCAACACGATCCGTAGGCAACTAGAGAGTAGGCAGAAAAGCTGCGTTAGGCGAATGAGATACTTAAGACAAGAACACTTTACAATTCCAAGGGATATGCGGCATCCGTGAGCTCAAACTAGAGACTTCTGGCTTTTCACGTTCAGCGTCTTTCGGTAGTTGAAGCGCTAACTAAATGCGCTCAGCATTGTATATCCAGTGACAGTTTATGGTCTGCTGAATCCCATAAATCTGCTGCAAGATGGAATACATTCTTGCATGCTTACTATAGTCAATGAGTTCTTCTGACTAAGGTCATTTGGATATGAGCCTGCATACTTTCATTTAAATAAAATATATTTTCGATTCCTTTGCGGTGGCAGAGGCTGTTGCTGTTATATGTGTTATAGTTTTACTACTAATGATCGTTATCAGTTGCCCCAATCATTTACTACTGCCTTAGGCACACAGTTATTGAGATAAGCTATATCAGGGATTACTGTAACAAGCCCATGCCTCAGAAACAATACGGCATTGTCCCGCGACCCATTTGAGATTTCCGTCTATCTATTCGATCCGTTCTCCTCTAATTTAATGACCGCTGACTGTAGAGTGGGCGAAAGATAGGTATAACTATAAGCATTTCTATTTCCGTCTATATATGTTTATCCCTACCCTCTCTCTGGCCTTTCTTGGCGATATCTTTCCCCCAATCCTTTGCTAGTAAATTAGCAGCAAGCTTGCAGAAATCGTTAATACCTTGATTGTGTGCTATTGATTTCTCTCTTTGTTATACACTGTGCGCACAGTTTTTCGAGAAAACCGCTCGCGAAGCGCGCGCGTTCACCGCCATCGTATATGGACGACTCTACTGTCAATCTGGTGCCATTGCTGCCGGGCAGGCATCGCAGTAACGTCGCTACTGCGCTAGTAGAGCAGTCTGGCTATGTCTGCTAAAACAATTGTATGAGAGAGAGAGGGAGGGAGAGAGGGAGAGAGGGAGAGAGACAGACCTCGTATCATAAAAACAACAGCGGAATCTGTTGGTTATGGTCTTCATCAGCCTATCGCCTCACAGATCCCGCTCAGACCGGGTCGGCCGGTTTTGCTAATCAGACATCGCCTCTTCACACCCTCTGAGCGTTCATCGTAGGGCGTATTGTGGCAAGAGTCAGGAGTGGCTCCTTTCCTGTCTGCCCTCATGTCCTCCTACAGAGCCGGCGATTGTTATCTGATTTCCGGTGATTTTCGATCATATGCGCAATGCTACCTTCCTGCACTGGCTGGAAAATTCAAACTAATCCAGGTAGGGTATTCCGCATCAGTTGTTGTGAATAGCGGCCAGTGTAGCGGGTGACATCACATCACCTAAGTGCCGATCCAAGAGCGAGCTCGCTGTTATATAATACAACCATTGTCAGCACATCTCTGTAGCAAGTGACTGGCGTGGTTTCAGAAAATCGGCCCGAAAGTATCTTACGGAACGCCCAAATGCGGTGCAAGATGTAGAACTCGAAACCGGTAGTTTCGGTGGGTGTTGTAACGTTGACTACAACATCGCTGAACGAAACTAACGGTATTGTTTACGAAAATATTTAGTGTCGCGTAGACAGCGGAGCCGCGAAAAGCATTGCAAAGCTTGGCCAAGTCTCATCGAATGACATATATTCAGCAACAATAAGGACCAGCATAGTGCCTATGGTAGTATATTGCGATGTCACCGAGCGCCCGTGGTGTAAAAGTGAAAACGCAGGACCCAAGCGTGATTTACGTGACCCTTGCCTAGACTTTACTGTGTGGCCTAAGCTTCAAAATAGATAACCATTTGACACGATGACAGGTGTCATTCGCTGCCCGTAGCACGCCTAACATTCGGTAGCAATTGAATAACCGGTAAGCGAAAGTAATTATCTATTTAAATAAATACCTGCAAACGGGAACAAGAGAGAGAATTGAGAAGACCATTTTTATTTTCTTATTCTTAGTTTACATATACTATAATTGCTCGCTGATACCTCGGTGCGGTAATTCGGTGCAGTTGCTTAACGACTTTTTTCTCATATCAGTATTTCTGTCATTTTGAAGTATTCGTGTTTAAAAGACGTTTTTGTATTTTGTTAGGGATTTTATGGATGAGAACGACTGACGGCCAATTCACTTCTACGTAATTGACACGCATTTAAACATGGTCAGAGATACAATAGTATCAGTAGTAAACTTACTTCCACGGAAGGTTAGTGTAACCGTACGAGTAGAGGTAATGGGCTTTTCTGCCTAAATTTATCGATACATGCTTCTGCCATAACGCCAATAGTTTGTTAGCGCCTAAACTAGGGTACCGATCTTGTAGATGCCATTGCATAAACCGTAGGAGCTCGGCAAAGTGGAAAAGCGTCATCTGGCCTATGACTGGTGGACGTATTGGTGGCTTCGAGCCTTTCCATTATAACGGTTTTGACTTTCTGCAATGCATCTACTTTTCGGACATATTTATTTCGAAGTACTGCCAATACAAACTGATAAAACGTAAATCACTGCACGTGGCTGTCTAAAAGCTCACGTAAAGAACTTTTACTGCCCATTTATTGATAGGTGGCTTCAACAGCAGGGTCGTAGATATGACAGGAACCAAAAAGCACAACGTGTTTTTGCTGGAATCATTCCGAATCAAAATTCGTCGTCGTTGTCGTCGTTGTTGTAACAGTAACATCTCCGAAACGCAGTGCCCTCCATCATCAGACCAACATTTGTCACAGTTATGTTTAAAAACTAAATAGGTGGCTAAAATAAGCTGTTCGCGCGTCTTACTCCGTATTCGGCAACAGAACGAACAGACCTGACTAAACGAGATTTTTTGGTCACAATGTTAGAAATTGAGTCGTCGAAATTTTCAAGTGCTGTATTATAGAATCTGATGTACAGAACGAACGAGACGGGGCAAAGTTGTTCCGATTGAACGCTGATCTAATTCTAAGAAATGCTCGTACAGCTGAGCCCGACTGATACACAGTCCCATTACATCCATGCATAGTCGATACAAATTTTCATTTACTGGCAGTGATCCGATACCAAAATAAAAGATTGGAAATGCACAAAAAAATCTGAGTCTGTCAAACATCTTTCGATTGACCCACGAATGAACAACCCACTGTGGACGGTAGCTGTTGTTATTACCTCATGATGCTCACCGAAATCTTCTCGAATCCCAATCTGTTCTTCGTTGGCCTTTTCGCAACTGACCGTAGGGTTACGTCAGACACGCAGAAAGGACGCATAGGAGACACTTGCATAAAAGCGTAAACCAATACTTCTATGACATTTGACCGTAGTGTATAGCATCGTACTCGTATCGTCACTGAACAGAAACGTAAGCAGAGCTGTTAAATCTTCTGAAGACATTTTTCCGTTATGAAGAGGCCTGTGTTCATGACGACTGCTGTCATCGGTGATAACAGCAGCGGCAGCAACATCATCAATAAACACAAATTGAACACAGCCAAGCCGCTACCAGACGTGAGACGCAAAAAACAATTAAACATAGGGCACAGAGCGGAATGAGGTTCAAAGTCTGCGTGAGAAGGCCGAAAGAGGACGAACAGAACAGTCAAATGTGAGCACAAAATTTCGGAAGAGAAAAGGTTTGCTGACAGAAGGACCGTGACTGAACGGCTGGCTAACCGATCGACGACGCCAATGACGTGAAGAAGACCCTCATACATGGTTTTCCTAGAACTCGGTTCTCACTCATCCCGCTTTAGTCATGGCAGGGCGGAAGGGCTGGCTGAAAGCAAACTGAAAATGTGAAGTTCTTTTTTTGCCACGTCATATGGGCGTGGGTGTCGCGGGCGACAGAAGATTATCAGTTACACAAAAAGGCTGACTGATTTTTTGCATCAACAGAGCGACAACAAAATCGATAAGCGATGTAAATTGAGAACATTCGCATATGTGTAGGAACCCCTTCGTCAACGCGATTTCGGTTTCATCTTGTGTCTTGACTTTCTCTCTCTTATGGCTTTTCGACCCTTCCCATCATTGAATGGTTGGCATTGAATGTAAGTCGCCGTCTACTCAATGTCAACAGAAAAAAAGAAAGCATGCAACACCCCCGAGAGGTCTTCCTGTCCTGGGGGATATTATCGCTGTCGATATACGCCCCCTAAAAGTGTTGAGAAAATAAATGAAATCATATATCGTAAAATCCTTTTCGTAAATCCAAATAAAAACATTTTATAATTAACCCTATTTTGTTGGTTTTACTCACCAGCGTCCAGTGATGTTTTTATAAAATCTTTCGTGTAGGAGCGCAGGAGCAGCGAATCACTTCTGATCAAAGAGCTCTGGAAATTCAGACGAATCTTCCACTCTTCGTTCAACCTTCTATTGAATTGTTCATAATGACAATAGCTCAGATACGAAAATACTTATACTGGAAAAAGTGCTTGCAGGTCACTAGTGTAGTACAGCCAAAGTGCGTGGTTTACTATAATGAAACCGAAAATATGGTTTTGCCTCTTTTATTTACACACGGTAAATTCATAACGGAATTACGTGCCACTGAATTTATAATAAATGGACTCCACAGATAGGCTTTAAATGAGGCTATAATATAGGCGTAACGATTTACCTGCTATGTAAACTCTATGTACAATAAACCTAAAGACTAAGGCAAAACTATATTTAGAATATTTTGACTGATGGGGTAAACCTATCAGCAAATAGCTTAGCCCGTTTAGGAAACGAAGAAAATAAAGTTTTTGCTATTTCTAAACTTTATCGCGACATAATTGAACACTGCTGCTTTCGCTTTCATCATTTTACCTGAATCAAGTTAAAAAGCTAGCTGTCTATTTCTTGCTTTTATCTAAGGTTGAAAAACGACCTGAAGATGTCAGAGGGGAAACAGACGGTCTGATTGAACTTTTTTGTTTTTTTTAATCAAAGATTTTTCTCCTGTTCGTTGCGTTGTTTTGACGTTATCATCTTATGCAGAATGCAGCAGTCGTGTTAGTCATAGCCCTTTCGATGAAAACCGCCAAATATCTGTGACTGATTATTGTTTGCCTATGGACAGAAACCGTGTCCTTTTAAGTTTAGTATGGTTTAAAAGAAGTGACTGCCAGATATTCCATCAATGTTACTACTAATTTTATGGTTTTTCTTTACCATAGCGTGCAATTAGACAGAGTTCGTTGAATAAGGCGGTGAGATACAGTTAAGTATGTACGTTATGGATAATGGATCAACGCTACCGCTAATGCTAACACTGCTTTTACGTGGGTATAGTGAGCCAAGGTTTGTACCAATTATTACTAAACATGTAAAGAATTTACGGTCGCATTATTCATACTCGAGCAATAATTTTAAGTCAGCTCGGTAAAAAGCGCAGGGATTTGGTCTACGAGATGGCCTGCGTGGAAGGTGGTAGCCTAACCTCAAAATATAAAAAGAGACCTTCCGCCAGAAACACTCTGTGTTATCCACGCATGCTGAAGTTATTGTAGGCTAACCTGGAACTATAAAGGTTTATTGGAACCGCGTGAGATGAATGAACGGTTTAGAACTAGTAATCACGTGAAGTAGAGCAGCCGTAAGCACTAAAAACCACAGGGGTCTTTCAGGTTTAATCCACTACGAAGCAGACTACTAGCGGTATTCCAAGTAAGATGTATGCATTTGTTACTGGCAGGCAACGTGTTAAAACGTGTTGAAGGCCCAAGCCAGCTGTCGGTCATGCGAAGCTATTTCAGAAGTTCTCGTGCATTGCCGTGGCATAGTCCCATTCACAGGTTTTAGGTAACGCACACGATAGCTGTTATTATATATATTACGTATGTTTCTGTGTCTAAATAGAATTGTTGTTTTTTCTTGTTTAACTCTCGAGTGAACAGTTTTCGTTCTGCCCGCTTCGTACGCCGTCCCGGTGAGGGTGGGGTCATAACGCGTTTGTCCATTAACCGGAGGGCACAGAGGTGCTATAGGTCCTCGGATATGAGATCAAAGATTCGATGGATATAGTAAAACATAATCATACTTCTTTCTCCTGTAACAACCCACCAGATTGCATGTGTTCGGCTCCGTGCGCTGACAAGTCCTTGCAATTAAGCTGAATCAGGCCAGCTGCGTGTCGGATATGGTAAGAATTCTATTTTTTTTATCACAAAAGAAAACACACAGTTGTTTCTAGACTCTAAAAGCGTCAGCCCATCTGGAATACCCATCATGGCAAACTTTTATGCGCCAAGTTTAGTACGCTATATCAAATACCTTTGTCGACACGCATCTCACACCGGCAATAGTCCCATATATCCACTATTGGGTCAGCGGGTTGGATTATGCAAAATAAAATCGGATCAAGTTCGAAACCAGTACTAAATGAAGGTAACCTGAATGGTATCCTCTATCGAAAAATCCAACGGATGTAAATTAGCTGGAATATACATTATGGGAATTTTCTAGATATCCGCTATTATAATCGGAATTCAATTGGTGTGTATAATTGTTGACGATCAGTTCACGCCTTCTAGTTAGTTCTAAGCACATTAATACAGTACGTTGACTGTACATTTAAAGATGAGTATGACATAATATCAGTAGGCCCATATCGCCTTTCCTTCATCTTAAAAAATTTCGAGGAAGAATGGTAATACCCGTAAAAAAAGATAGTATATTCCGCGGCAGCTGCAGTTTTCGCATCAGCTCGTATCATATTGGCGCGGTATGTACTCCCCTTACATGAAGCATGCGTAGAGAAGCGTAGGCGCAGATATCAAAGTTTGCAGTCCCGTAGAATGAACCGACATTTCAAATTCTGCAAGGCGCCACCATATCAGCCTGTCTTGGCGCACATTCAAGGTACCTGAAAAAAGTGCGAAGCTCAGCAAAGACCGAGCGTGAAGGTGGCATCACCAACATTGAACTATTGATGAAAAAATATTGGGAACAGCAATCCTAGCAGTTCGACTGGGCATCTCCGTTTATAGAAGCATGAAGGATACGAATTCGGTAACAACCTGACACAGGACGTTATGCAAGAGACGTCACATGATTTAAGATGTCTCGAACGTAGGACTACAGCCTCGAGTCTCTTGATATTCGACCAAATAGCTGACACACAATGCCTTCCAACGTGCGTATTAAAATTTACACATGCCCAAGTTTACAAAAGTAGCATTTAGTCATACGACTCTATCTTGTACAAATACAACGTAACTAGAATTCGTGTTGGGTTTCCGATACTACATATTGCACGTCGCTACGGAGAAACGTCTTCACGGCCGAAAGTTTCGGTTCTTGCAATTTCAACAACATTCGTCTGCTATTCCGTACACTGCTAGAACATCCTTGCTTCCCCTCGCGCGGATTACTCCCCATGAAGTGTCCTTTATTTCAGTTAGATTGTCCATCAAGCTGGCGGGTGGCAAGCTCGTTCGCAAAAACCACGAACGGTCTCCTTTGTCATCAAATGGTTCAAGGGCTTGCCTACGAGGGGTTGCCAAGGGATGCTGAGCGTGTCGGACTTGGTGGCTTATCCCACACAGCCTCCAATGGAGCCCACTGCACGCATTTCCCCTAATCCTCAAAACCAGACGGTACCATCGAGACGACAGGAACCAATAAGATTCAGCTGCTCGCGGCTGTCAGCTGCGTCGAGAAAAAAATTATTATTTTTTTTTTTTTGAAGAAAAGAATGTCTCTTTCGCGTTGCTTGATTTCGTTGATACGTCTTTTGTCGTATGCCTTATGACGCTGTCAAATATACCGCGGGCCTCTGCCGGGCCCACTGCGCCAGAACTGATCAAGTGAGTAAGCGAGCGTGTTATCTGTAGATTAATCAGTTAGAGGAGAGTCGAATTTACTCTGATCAATAAGCACTATGTGCGTAGATAGTGGACGCCGACGGCTCAGAAAGTGTCAACATTATCCTTCGATGTTAACAGCATCTCTTACGATTGCTGAATTCGGAACTACTGCAGGAGAGATGACAGGATCAGATTCGTACGAATCTAACTGTTTGTACCCTGCCAAAACAACGGAGTTATATTAGGGGAATAGGTAGCCAGTTTGCAGTCGTTTATGGATCGTGTCATGTCGGTATCTGATATGATTGACGTAGGAACGCTGTTCAGCGATGGTTTGATGACATTGTATAACAG